>NC_052669.1:25580815-25880815 GCF_016802725.1 Solenopsis invicta
GAATAGGCATCCCGTTTGCCTCGTAATGGAGAGAAAAATAACATACATGCTCTCGTCTAGATTCCCAGGGAGATAGAGCGGTCGAACTTCGGATTCATATTAAGAAATCGTAGCCTGAAATCATACGCCTCGACATTATGTGAGATTCTCAGCGAGATAAATGCAAAAAATTAGAGGATTAGAATGAGAAGTACTCCTCCATCCACTGTATTCATCCTATCAGATTATTACCTTTTCCAATCATTAGAGCACTTCTTATGAAGAAAAAACTTTGTAAGAGCAAGTGATGTTCGAATTATTTTATCAATATTTTTCGAATCAAAACTAGATAGCATCTTCAAGAACAGAATTAAAAAAATAAATAGACAATTGTGTGTGTGTCTGTGTATAAATTTTCAAAAATATTATTCTCCCTCCCCCCAACCCCTAATAGATATATTTCGCGAATCTGATGCAGACAGTCGGGACAAAAAATTGCGAACGTGAGCTACGAGTTTATTAGCAGGATATGACGATATACATTATTAAAACATTGCGTCTTACCCTGTTCTTTAAGGGAAACAGTTGTATACAGTTACTAATAATCCTTGAGTAGATCCTATCCCTTTGGCACGTAATCCGTGCATTTATCTGTTTTACTGCTCATGTTATGCCCGCAGGCAGATTTATATTGGCAAGAAATCTTTCTCGGAACTAGTCTGACATGAATCTCTCGAAGTGTATTGAATTTCGTACGTTCGCCAAACGGCGCGGCGTCAGGAAATAATTGAAAGGATCGATTGGACGTAGTTCTTCACGATTAATCCTCAAGATTTCAGCGTCCTTCAGATCTTATTAACTACGTCAAAATAGAGGCTTCGTCCTTCGGAGATTATGCATAGCCTTCGGTTGCTTCTTGAATGCAGAATTTTTTTCTATAGGAAAAAAAACATGTTATGACATGTTCGTGCAAAATTATTTGATACTTCTACCGTTGAAACGTCATGTTTTGCAGCGCACAGCTTTGTACCTGGTTCGTCCAATTATTGCAATGTGCGGAGCCAGCCGAAGGCGCGAACTGTAGGATTTCGACAGCGTATCGCGGAAGTATTCCCGAGGTATCGAGATATATAAGAGATTGTGCAGAACCGGGAGCATATGCTCTATCTCCGCTCGCTCTCTTCCTCACGACCTCGTGTGCACACGATTGTACCGTTTCGAAAGAATAGAAGTCCATATCGTGGAGGTCGATAAAGAAAAAAAAAATCACTGCGGTCTCTCCGGCGATTTTCTATTACGCGTTACGGGTATTGACGCAACTCGGCGACATGGCAAAAAAAGGTAGAAGGGACGAAGATTTCAACGCTTCGCGCGGGGTTAAAAAGCGGTCGTCGTTCGTGTTTTACTGCGTTCCAGACCGGCACGAATTTAGATTACGTCAAATTAAGAGTGAGAGCTCGCTAATTGCAGTTTGCTGTACAAATAAAAAGGTATAAATTTGAAAAAAGGTTTATTTTATCTCGTCGTTCAATCATTTAAAATAATTGTTCCAATTTTAACGTTAATATGTGCTTGATATTTATGTTCATTAAGCGTATAGATGTTTATAAAAATGCAAGACTTGAACTTGGCAGACTTAGCAACTTTGCACTTTACAATGTTTTAATTGCCAACTTTAAGCACTTTTCATTCAACATCACTGACACGAATGCTTGCTAATAATTTAGGGGAGATGCGTATGAACGTCTGACAAGAGTCAATTTCTTCACACATATGAAACGCTAAACTTAATTACGTACCTACCAATTTGCGCTTGCCGAGATCGCGTTGCGAATTAATGGAAAACGCATGAGACACCGTTGCAACACTGCGACTCGACGTCTCGACGCGCCGTTTTCGCGAGGCGCATAATTGGGATGCTCCGTTAACTTCCATTAATTTTCGTCGCAGCGACGCTTTCCACCGTCATTAAACGAACTTCGTCCCTGCCTCCGTCGCTTCATTTTCACAATCCTTCACCTTCCTCGTGGATCGTCGCAAAGTAGACTGACATTATTTTATTACCAGCTAGCAATCTTCCCACGATCATCTTTCTCGATATGTACTTTCCATGATACATGATGGATGCTTCTTGCGTCGCTGATCGATATGTAAGATATCTCAGGTCTGTCGATAGTAATCGGGCATTTGAAACTTTCCTCTGAAAGTTTTCAAATAATTTAACAGTTTTATTCGATTGTTTTAAATATTATTCAAAAATTCTTAAAAATTTGAAATCATCTCATCCTCGATAAAAAAAAATTTGCATGCATATATATTTTCATGAATTGTTTATATTTAAAATTTTTAGATTTTTAAAAAAAATATAAATACTCGCAGATTTTGTAAGTTTCCTTCAAAAATTATAGAATAAGAAATTTTAAAATTTACGTATATAAAGAAATTCTAAAACAAATTGTAGACTCTTATCACTTAAAAAATTCCAATAAAAAATTCTAAATTTATAAAAAAAATAAAAAAATTTTGTAAAAATTACATGAAAAAATATCTTCATTAAAATTTATTGGATATCATCTGATCATAGGTGAGTTTTTTCATTCATCTATTAATCAGTCGTGTTATGTGCAAATACAGGTTTTACTGAGCAAAGTTGCATTTGCATAGTGTGAATGATTAATTGATAAATTAAAACATTCGCTTACGATAAAATTATATTCGATAGATAAACCTTGGAACATTTTTCTTCATATAATTTTTCAGAATTTTTGTATTATTTTATAACTTTTTAGAAAATCTTTTAGATTTTGCATGCTTTTTATAATTTCTGAAAAAAATTTACAACACACAACTGAACAAAACCTAAAGAAGTTTGAAATACTTTTTTTAATAATTAATAATTAATAATTAATTTTATACTTTAAAAACTCGCCTCAGTTATCAATTTTTCGACTGTACTCATTACAGTATTTACGCTAATATCCATCGATGTCAAATACGCAAATTATTAAAAGGCATTATTATTGTGTTTGATGGAATCGCAGAAAAAACGCAATGCACTTCTGCAACGCGCGTGCTTACGCAATCGCGTGTTGTCCGCCGTATTGGAATTCGAAAATGTGTCATGGAATTTCGATCCGCGATCGTGAAATCGTTATGTTGTGTTCATCGATCAAAGCGGAGAGAGAGAAAGCATTATTTATTGTTTGCTTCGCGATATAATCCCTTTAGGCGAGAGAAAGAGAGGGATCTGTCATGGGATATCTACCGCGATCTTTCTCTCGATTGCTCCTCTCTCGTTGGAGAAGCGAGTGAATGGGCATCTCAGTTCTCGGTAGCTGGAGTCTTCCCGCGAGGTTAGCCATGCAAAAAGAAAATATAGTTCAGGCCGCTGGGTAAAGAGCCGATTGCATAATAATAAAGTAAGGCACGTCGCTCTCAGTTTTACGAGCGGCTCCTTTTCGCCGTCATTGTTGACCTTTGGGAAACATCAGGCGCACATATAAGCGCGTGTACCCCGAGGGGTGCAGCCGTCCCAGTGTGGCGGGCCTTGGTAATGTGGTCGAATATGAATGCAACTCTGAAGTCGGATCGGATCTGGAACGAGCAGACAAACGAGCGTGAACGAACACGAACGAACTAATAAATTTGCTGCAATGCGCGCAAGTCTGGATGATGCAGATACATTGACGCAAATACATTTCAACTTTTATGAAAAGATTAATAGCAAAGTTAAAAATATCTTTCGCTCTGACAAAAACAAGTAACGCTGATTAACAATTGCTTTGTAAGCGTGTGCGACAGCTCGTTGGAATTTCTCTAGCAAATAGTGGTACATTAAGGAACGGCCGATCGATCGATCGAGCGAGTGTGCCTTTTAACTTTTAACCACAAAGCAATTATATCGTATTGACGTGAGGCGTGCTGTAATCACAACGAGGACTAATTAACTATTCGTACCGTACTTTCGATATCTCCATCAATACAGAACTTTCGCCACAATCATTAGCAAATAGCTCGCTGTGAAGACTTCATTCATTGCAAACCGGTTCCGCGATTGCTGGATGATCCGGAAAATTGGCATTAAATTGAGACGCAATACAAGCGAGGGAACAGTGATATAATCGTATTAGTTGTGAGCCAATCTAATTGTTTTGCATTATAATGCGTTATGAGCCGCTTTCTCATCGTCTGAAATGAATTAAGGCTGATGTAAAAATATCTAGCGATTCGAAAAGATGCGATACAAATGATTAACTTTTTAGCTGCGGGTGAACTGAATTCGGAGCTGTACCTACCTCCATATTTCATCATGAATTTCTTGAAAGAAAGGATAAAAAGCAACATTGATATATTTATGCGATTATCATATTTTGATTAACAGCTGTTCCGTGAAGTTAGCTGCATGCGCGCGGTGACCGACGACACGAAGTTGCCGCGGTGATGCGACTTAAGCGCCATCTTCACGGAGTACGTGGAACTCGCAAGACGATGCGCTCTCCGAGCGATTCAAATCCCGCCGAGACGCAAGGAGAACAACGACAGTTCGCGGAAACCGTTATTACGAGGCGTCGTTGACGCTTCGTTGTGGCTCGCCTCTTCTGCGCGGACGAACTGGGATCGCCGGGAAATGGCGGAGGACGAGGAAGCAGACTGCTCCAACAACGCGCGGCTGTTCCAAATCGCCGTCTCCAACATCCTCAAGAACATAGCCGAGTCTGTGAGGTGAGCAATGCTGGCTTGCACGACCGCGCGTTTTCTTCTTTCTTCCCGCGCAACTTCACGCGTTTACCTTAACCTCTTTTATCCGTTGTCATTCGCGCGATTTTTCTTCCCTTTAGAAACCGATTCATTGAATTAAGCGATGAATCTACGTCAGTGACATTTTTGCCGGTATCGCCAAAAGTTTTTTGTTTTTCTAAAAGAAAAAGATGTTCCGAAGATTCTATGAGGTTTCTTTGTTGTCTTTTGTGCGTATGTGTGAGTGTGTGTGTGTGTGTGTGTGTGTGAGATTTATTCTTGTACATACATCTACTTTTTTTCTGAACTGACAATGACAGGCAACACCTCGTCTTTATGTCTCTTTGCAGTTTCAGAATCTAGCTCTAGAAAAAACACGATTCGTACACGCCCACGCAATAACAGTACCGCTATCAGAAGTGTGTCAAGTGCGTCACGTGGACGAGAAGATATCTCTGATCTAAGCATCTCGGATACAGCTTCAGGATTTTCTGTTGTTCTAATAGTCTTTTTTAACAAAAAATGCTAGCAGGATGATTTTGGAATTTAAATGTTATCAAAATAGCACAAGCCCAAAAAATATGGAAAGGATATTATCTTTTAAGATGTTCTACATCATAATGAATTCTCTACACGTTAACTTTCAGTCAGTGCACACATACCTGTATACATGAGTAAAATATTTGTAATTTTAGATAATTTCTTAAAATTATAAATTACCAATTGCAAAACTTAAAACTTGTCATACCCTAATTTTTAAAATTATTTTAATTAAAAGATTAATTATTAATATAAAAATTTATATTTTACATAAATAATGATTTGCAAAAAATGGACTAGGAAAACAAAATAATCAGTTTTAAGTTTTTCAATTGATAGATTAAAAATTTTTAATTATTTTTTTTTTAAGTTTAATCAGAACCGATGAGTTCTTATTTTAGAATATTGTAATTAAATTCGTGTCGAAAGATGCAAATGAATATTATATTTTCATAATATCTAAAATTCGAAATTGTGTTTTAGATAAATAAATACAATGGTCACATCTTGCAAAACACATTTTGTATGCGTAGAGATCCGCCTTTCATAAGAAGCCGATTCGTGATTTATCGCTGTAGCGAGACGGGGAGTCAAGATTGTGTGTATACGTGTGGAAGGGATCGGCATCGTCAGTGACCTAAACGCCACTCGGTGTTACTCGATGTCATTGGCCTCCGCGGTTCGCATGTTAATTCCCGGTTCGCTGTGGCCGCTCACATGGTCGTTGTATGTTGCGTCGAACTGCGGACCGCGACTATCGTCGGAGCCGTAGCGATCCGCTAAATCGGCAATCCCTCTCTCAGCGTCGACGCTTCCAGGAAGGTCTCTTTCACGCGAATCCACCAGTTGACCTTCAAGGAATTCCACGAAGCGTTCGGGGAAACAAAGGCCTCGTGCCACGGTGACCGGCGCGAGGGCGATGGTCATTCTTGTGCCGCGTGTCGCGGGAATCGTACACGCACGCGTGCGTATTCCGCAGAACAGGCAGTTGATTCTTTCGTTATATTCTAATTCTGCAGATGGTGAATTTGTCTTTGATAGTTATGATTGTTATCGTTGTTTTTTTTTTAAGTCTCAACACTACAATATTTATAGATTTTTTAATATAAAATTTAATCATATATTTGTCTTTAATATAATATCTAATTTGGTGCGCGTAATTTCAAAGAAAATGCGAGTGTATCAGTTGATTTAGGTAAGCGATTTGTTCTACTGGACTATTGGAAATGGAAGCGTGCTTAGTTAGGTCTGGACTAATGCAAATATGTAGCATCGATTTCAAATTGCACCAGTCCCGGCCTGATTGAGCATGTGAGAAACAACGTTGTGCTCTTCCTGACAATACAAACATCCTGGGTAAGTTTAACACAGAGTAGCTGTATTTTTATGCAGGTAGCATGATACACAAATTTTACGCGAATGATGGATTAAACATAATACGCTTTGGTGTATTTTTAAAAAGCATTGGAAGCTGAGCAAGGAGATTGGATCTTCCTATTGTATGCTTATTGTAACACGGCAACAAGTCGATTAGAAACCGTTCAGATTCCCGTCCTCTGTGATTGAAGGTGCCGCTGCTCTTTGTCTGGTGTCGGGACAAAGAAAAAAATTCGATCCTTGGCGGTAGTCGTCACGTACTAACTACGATGCATTGTACACGAGGGAACGCACATCCGGTCGTGCGTTGGAAAGCCGTCGGAGTAAGGGCACGTCCCAGATAACACGCATGTCTAAAAGACGTCACAAAGATATCTTAAAGATTTCTTTTAGACATGTTTGTTATCTGGCGAGTATTTTCCTATACTTGTATCGTGTATACTTGTATGTGTGTGTGTGTGTGTGTGTGTCACGGGTCGAGATCGATAAGACGCCTTTCTGCGAAACGAGATAGAGTAAATGATTGCCACGTAGCAATGTGTCGGAAGTTATATTCCCGGATATGGTTAATCTTAAGATAAAACAATGTTCATTTCAAAACACTATTATTACGCGAACTACTGATTTAACAGTGGTGCAGTATTTGTTTCGCTTTTATTAATAAATTTATTTTGTCATGCTTTTCGTTCCAGTGAGAACGAGTTCCTCGAGATACTTACGATTCTCAAGTCAAATCCCAAGACTGCCCAAAAGCTACACAAAGCCATGATAAAGGAACTGTACGACAGCATGAATAATGGTCTGAAGGATATAATGAAAGAAGGCAGTTTGCAGGAAACCTTATCTAAAATAGCCAAACTATCCGAGGAAAACACAATACCCACCAATAAACACGCGTGGTCAGTGATTAGATTTGTTAAAAAATCGTCTCGTGATTGCTCAATGTAATCTCTTATTTAAGAGTCATCGTCTGATTGTAGGCGTCCACCGGGGGATGTAATCTCGCATTTGAGATCGCTGGACGCGCACAAGATCAAAGAGGCGACCGAGGAATTGGAGAAATGGGTGAATGAGATGGAAAAGAAGAACGAAACCCTAATGAGGACAATCGCGGAAAGTAGAACAAGGATACGTGCCATGAACGACAATGTGATAAGAATTCTGGATCATGCGCCAGTCACACTGCAACGATTAGACAAGACGTGTGAACAACTAACAACTTGCCTTAAAATGATTGAAAATGAATGAGATGTATCTTGGAGGCGTGCTGTATATAATGTATATAACGTATTTCTATTGTCAAAATATTTTTCTAATTAAATTAGAAACTTGCACAATATTTTAAATTAAAAATAATAAACAATGAAAATATATTTATTAATTATGCTACACACACACACGTATGTGTGTGTGTGTGTGTGTGTGTGTGTGTGTGTGTGTGTGTGTGTGTATGTATATATATATATATATTTGGAATTTAATATGTGAACACATTAGTATTTTAAATATTTATAATATAAAAATATTTTATTTATATGAAAAATTTTATTGCATCGTATCATCGTCAAGAACATCGTCGCCTTCATTTATTTCTTGACTCAAAACAGTGTCTATCCGTTTCTTTACATCCAACGAAATGGGTACAGCGCTCTCGGATATCTCCTTCAATTTTCGAAGCTGTGCGACATTTTTTTTCTATGAAACAATGAAAGATCTTTACAACACTTGTAAATGCTTTTACGATTAACCCTAGAGTGCTATTTATATTTTTCCAACATTAATATTATTTAGTGTAAATTTACCTGTATAATTATGAATTTTGTTTTAGATTTGTTTTACATTATAGATGCAAGATGTTAAAATAACATTATTTTTAACTTATTAAATAAAAAATACATTAAATATGTTAAAAATAACAGCGCGATTTTAATTGTAATTTCAATTTCAATTGTAAAAATAAAATAAATTTATTGTAAAAATGTCGAACGTTTCGACGTTCTTTGTTCCCAGGGGACGAATTAAATTGGCAGAGTGTATTTTTTGTATCGCTGAAGAAAATTTCAAAGAGAATCGAAACGTTTAATATAAATAAATTAATTTTATTTTTACAATTGAAAGTTGCGCTTTTACAATCGTGATGATTACTCTCATTGGTCCTGTTTTATGTTCTTTTTGAATTTTGAGAGAGTATTATATTTGATGTTTTTTAAGTATTTTAAACTGTCAAAATTTTAACAAAACTGTACTAAACTTGAATTAGCACTTGGGTGAAAATTCACCTACAGTAACATTCTAGAGTTAATTGGGCCAGTAGTGAAATTTACCTCTTGTTCCGTGATCATGGCCTTTACGCGAACGAGCTTTTTTCCATCGTCATCTAATTTTTTTCGCAATTGCAAGAGCTCTTCCATCAAGTTCTTCCGCAGCGTTGTTACCTCGTTTATCTTTACGCGAATCGTCTCATTTGGATCTTGGTAACCACCTGATTTTTCTACACACATCTCGTAGTTAAGACGTAAATTCCTGAAACTCTCATGAAGATTCTCTTCCTCCGACCGCACATTATCCAGCACAAACTGCGCTTTCCGCTGCAGTTGCCTCGCGTTGCAAATCTCTGTCTCTATGTTCTCGTACTTGTCGCGGCAGCTTTGTAACATCGGCTTGTTACAATCAATCTCCCTTTCAATTTGACTGAGTTTGCTGTTGATGAGATCGACGCTGTCGTTTATTACGCCGATTTTACTGTATGCTGCGAACAATAATTCGCGTTCAGAACGCGCTTATAAAAATGTTGGCGCACTATTAAATTGTTCTTTTATTTTATGTATAATCAATGATAAAGATAGAGTGATTTAATAGCACGCTATAATATCTTTATAACTTTTGAGACAACGTTACCATTTATTCGATTAAACTTTTTTTCATCAGAATAAATTCTCGATCCTAGACAGCACATAATATTTATAAAATATTTAAAAATATCTATATAAAATATTTATGTATAAAAAATAAATAATTTTGTAAATATTTATTATAAATATAGTCTTGCCTAGAGCAGCATTTAAATTAAAATAAAATTTTGTAAAATATAAAAGTTAAAGATAATTGGAAAAAAAAATAGTAAATGGATAAGGCAATAAAGCTGATCATTTTTTAACCTTTGTAACGCTTTTCATTTACGAAAAATATTTTAAATTGTGAAACTACGATAAAGTAGATTGGCGAGACGATTACCAGCCGCGCCTTCATCCATAAATTCGAAGTATTGATTAAATTTATCATTATCCATATTATCAACGTTATAAATCGTTGATCAGTGATTTTCAAAGATTTTAGTTATCCGACAATACAGTATTTGCAATTGTGAGAAGATCGGTCCTGCGGGCAATTGCAAATTGCGCAGGGATTTCACCGTGCACTAACGCCCTCTCAGAACTGTAGCGGCCAAAGTAGGAAGCAGAGAGCTAAGTGCACGGGCGGGCGAAATACAGCTATCGTGCGTTCTAATGCTTCGACATCAGAAATTACGTCAGGTACAATTAGTTTGACGACTCATTCGTCATTTCAATTATCTTCGATATGCATTGTAAATAATTATGTAAAGAGATATTGCATAATAAGTCTATAAATTGCGTACAAATTATTCCGACTTTAGGAGATCGATCATGAAATTTTACGTAAAACTTTTCACGTTTCGTACATGAATAAGCAGTCTTCTGTCAATGCAATATTGTATTAGAACAAGAATTACATTGACGAAGGAAAGATTATACATGTACTGAATGTGAAAAATTTAATTATATGTGAAATTACATGACTAATAAGTATCGATTTATGCATACATGCGCATGACGTAATTATCGCGCTGAAGTTAGCCGCTTCTCGCGAATGTCGATGTTGCGATTCTCGAATCCTTTTAGTATCGAAAGTAACAAAACTCGGCCTTTTGCCCGACTGCAAAGGTCGAGTCCGCGTCGCACCGTGTTTCTCGTGATCGTTTGCCATTTCGGAAGTAAACATCGCGCGTGAAAAGAAGTTGTGAGTGGTTCGCATGGTGTTAACATCCGTTGTAATCTGTAATCTATCGGGCATAGCATACGATCGTCACGATATCACGATTTTGGAATCCACCTCGGTAGGCCCGGAGGAGTCGTTGGGATCATCCTTCATGTTACTTTCCCGAGGTGCTCACCAGGTATGTACGTGCAAACGCATCGTTCTATCATTAATTGTTTTTTCTGAGAATTCGTTATCTTTTGATTGGTTTTGATATTTATTGCAACATTTCCGAATTTATTTCAAGCAGTGATTGTTCCTAATTGCACTTCCCTCCCCCCCCCCACATCTATTTTTGGTTTTTTCTTTACCAGCATTAAAGCAAGCATTAAACTCGTCCCGCGTTAAATCCGACCAGCGCAATCTGAAACGAACGCGATCCGAATTATCCCGCGACCTGCAATTAGCATTTTGTCGTTAACGGCGTCGGCCAGTCGGATTAAAAGACGGGCGAGCTGGAGCGAGCAACATGGCGTCCCGCAAGATGGAGCGCGGAGCGTTTCCCGCGTAAAACAGCGTCGCCCCGCGCTTCGCTAATGGCTCAGCGTCGTGCGTTCGGCGCCGCGAGATGGCGGTAACGAACGATCACAGTGCTCACAACGCATCCGTGAGTTCGCCATTGCGACGTGATTGCCTATCGAAGTTTCGTTTCGCGTTCGTGCGTGAGAATTCGTCCCGGTGCGTCCCACGTCGGACTTCCCTAGCCCGCGGCCTACGCAAGTACAAGTAAGTTGGAGAATCGTTTTCTATCGCGCCGATGATCGTCGCCGCTGCTGCCGCCGCCGCCGCCGCCGCCGCCGCCGCTGTCGTCATCCTCGTCCTCGTCCTCGCCGTTGCCGGTCGCAAAGCGGAATCGCGCGCGCCCTAGACAGAAATGTCATGCGTCACGGAGAGACACGCTCCCGACCTTTTTTGCTTTTCTCACGGGAATCGCGAGGTTAATCCCGTAACTTCCGGTTGACGGCGGTGGCGGTCGACGTGTCGGCCGTCGGCCTCGCTTCTCTCCGCGGCGTGTCCGTGCGCGCGCGCGTGCTCCGCTGACGCTGATTGCGAATCACCGATGGTCCCCAACATCTCGCTCTTCACATTCCATTCTTTTTCATAACTCAAAACATTCCGAGCGCCTTCATATACCACGATATCGAGTGTAGTACCGCTCGCCTTTTGGAGGTTATAACGTCGCGACAATGCGACGCGACGCGACGCGACGCGGCGCGGCGCGGCGCCGCGTGAGCGGTTACACGCGACCGAGGAAGCACCGACGGTCGCGTCGATACTTCTTTTTCCTCGGGTCGACGATTTCGTCGTCGAGGATACGTTGAAGCGCAACGAGTCGGAAAACCGAATAAATAAATGAGATACTTGGGGCCGAACATAGTAACCAATTGTTACGCTGCGACGTATTTTTCTTTGAAGATGAATATTTTTATATTCACGGCTCGAGCTTTGAGACTATCTCGCGTATCGCTAACACAGCAGGGTAACAGGCTAATCCGTAGCGTAACGCATTGTTTATTCGCAATGAAAAGGAGAGCTCGATATCTACGGCAGCGTTATCTCGTGCGATAAGCGAATGACTTGCGCGACCAACTAGCGCACAGAACTCGTTGAATACATTTTCTCAGAGTTCGTTGGAGTATCGCGATTTGTTTCAATTGTAACACAATGATAATTTCTCGAAAATAAAGTGGAACTGCGTGACGCAACGTAGATTTCTAAATAATTCGATGGAGTAATAATTTTTCCAGCGACGAATCCACTCGTCGTGATTGCCTCTGTCGAGGATTAACGTTTGTCTTTCGCTAATAATTTTTACCATTCAACGCGAACGGCCGTGACGAGTCATCGGGTAGTGATTTAGTGCCAATTCCACGATTTCTTAAAGATTCCATCGCTCGCAAAGACCGCGAAGGGCGACGCTATTTCTGGCATGCTTAAACAGGATGTCTATGTTCGACCAATAAATATGTATCGAACGCACTTTTATAAGCGCGATATTCGTAATATGAGCGAGTTCATAGAATGGATAGAGTCGTTTTAAATTCGAAAAAATCAATATTCTTTTACATGGAAGATTGATTCTGCACGATCGAACGGGGTCATTGAAAATCGCGGGAGATGTCGCGGCACTTTATGCCTGAAAATTTGATGGAGTATCGAATAACACCACGCATATACGTGTCATACGGTTGCTCTTACGCGTCGACGCCTGAAAATTCACTGGGCAACAATTCTATTAATAGCTCGATCTGGTAGACATTTTTACCTCGCGGCCAATCGCCGAGGAAATGACGTACCTTTTCGGTGCGATGTAACCCGAATTATATATGTATTATCAACTATTTCGAGATACCAATTCTGTTCCACGATAATTATGCTACATTAATTTCAACGACTGCTGGACTCTAGACCTGCACGAGTTGAGCCTTGCTCGCTCGCTCGCTCGCTTGGCCTTGTCTCGAACACGTGAAATTTCAGCGATCGATTCCGAGTAATTGTACGAAACGTCGAGTTATCGAGGACCAATAATTCAGCGTGTCTCTCACAAAACCAGCTAAGTCTTAATTAATTCGTGCTGATCCGTTAAGAAAATAAATTCGTAAAAACTGTAATAAAACATTCTTTCCGCTGATACGTTTAAATTTACATCAGTTTGTCGACCTTTCGTTGACCTCTTCCGATCGTTCTCATTTAAAATTCTACGATTGCGTAGAAAATGAGAGATCGCGAGTCCAGAGGAGACACGAGCGTCTTGTAAAGGGGGGCCGTCGAAGGGATTGGAGGACTGAGGAGAGACGAATAGTTTGGGCTAGGTCAAGCCGAGTTAGTTGGTCCCCGAGTGGCAATCGAGGGGATAAGGGCTCAGGGTGTAGCTCGCTCTCTCTCTGCCGTTTCATCCAATTTCTCGACGAAGAGGTTGTTGGTGGCAGCGGCAGAGGAGGCGGCGGGAGGGAGGAACAGGCGACGGTTCGCCCGAACGGGGGTGGATTTCTCCCGTACCTCCCTTCCTCTCCTCCTTTCCGCCCCGCTCGACACAATGGCACAACAAAGCGTTACCAGGGTAACTGGCCGGCGGAGCGGTTGCCATCACAAAACTTTCCAACTTGTGATTGCAAACATTAGCGTCGCCGCGCCGGCACACGCGCGCTGCCGTGCGGATTCACACGCACGACACGCCGTTCTCACACGCCCGTCCGGCACGCGAGCGCGCGTGCCTGGGACACGCACTTTGTTGTTTCCACTAAGTGCCGGGTGGAAAACAACGACGACGACGGCGGCGGCGGCGGCGGCGGCTGCGGCGCCGCGCAGGAGGTGAGGGAGGATGATGGCGATGGTCGATGCTTCTTTGTGAATCGTTATGGTTCAAGGTTTCCTTTTATTACCCGTTTTGTAGGTTGAATTTGTTTTCCCTTGTGGCGAGAGAGGAAGTGTCAGACCTGATAGCAGGTGCGCGGACAAAGCTAACGCCCCCGTAGCTAACGTTGAATATTTTTTTATATTTATTTTTTTTACAATTTTTATGTTGCGCGCGAAAAAGAGTTACGAGTTACGAAGGGTTAACGGTCATCGACATGTATCGATACCGCTATGGTTCGTCGGATTATCTGGCCGTGGATTGAAAACATTCGAATGTGCTCGAATCTCGGTTTTAAGAACGAACGGTAAGGAACGTTGTTAATTTCGTTTAAGTCTATCTATAAAATGTAAACGAAGGTGGAGAGACCGAGTTAACCGGGATTAACGTTAGCCGATGTTGGAGCGCGAGCCGGGTGTTGTTACTTCAAATACGCAGGTATGCTGCGATTCTAGGTCTTGAGAAAACGCGCGGTGCGAGTTACAGTTAGCCTTGATTACTTTGCAGTCTCCCGCGCGGGTTGGTCTCACGATTTATGCAAAGGGATCGACCGCCGCCGCCGCCGCCGCCGCTGGTCAACCTTGATTACACTTTTATCACTTAAAACAGGTCCGGCACTTTCAGCGCGTAGCAGCCGGCATAACACTGACATCGCGCGCGCGTAATAACACGTGGACGGCGCGGCGCGGCGGCGAATTGACCCAGTTGCGCGTAATTTTACAATCTAGCTTGGCAAGCCTATGTTTTTACGCTAAACGAATCGTCGTAGGACGTCATTCGCGGCCGGCGTCGATTATTTCCCACGCGCGACGTAATCGATACACGGGAGGAATGAGGAGGTGGGAGGTGGGAGGAAGGGAGAGGCAGGATGATGGATGTATTCGTATTATTTGCAATCGCAATTTGCAATGGAGCACTCGTGTCGGCCAAAGCCCTTAGGCGCTGCGGTATTTCGGGCCCTTCAGTATCTCGACGGTTCAACGGATATTAAATTGAATTAAAAGGGTGGGAAGGTGTACCTGTATTACGGCCGGATTATTTATTTAGCGGATGTAACTACGCCGATAGATCGAGGGACGAGGGAACGAGCGTTCTCGGACGTTTTAGCTTTTCGCGGAAGAGACGGAAATTAATGGTTTATTTTATTCGCTGCGAAAGACTCCGCGACTTCAATGAAACGACGGCGCAAGTTCCGCTATCTCTTGCGCACGATGGATGGCAAAACTCTTAATTAGATATCGGAAAAATAGAACTTGCCGCGCGCGTAGATCCGCGCCTCCCTCCCCTCCTTCCTTCCTTCTTCTCGCGAGCGGAACGAGATATTTTGTTTCCGTAACTAGCGAACTGTGTTTCGCCGAGCGATAAATTAACCATGTAATTCTCGACTCCCCTCTCCTAGTCTCACTTGATTACGTTCGATTTTCATCTCTCTCTCTCTTAAAATGAGAGAATTATTTACTCGCTAATTAATTCAATTCCAATGCATCGCGGGACTTGTTATTCCGAATAACTGCAACGTATTTTGTAATACGTCTCTTCGTGCGATTCTTATTTACGATACTCGTGATGTTAATAAGGCAATTACGGGAAAATCAAGTGGCGATAAGTGCAGTAGAGTCAATCCGCTGACCACGGATTATGTTTTATTTTCTCACTCGCTCGTATCCGAAAGTCACAAATGTCCGGCTTTTAATTGAATTTTTATCCTCGCGGTGACAATTTGCGAATGCGCTCTTCGCAGATCGCGGGTAAAACGATACGTCTCATCGATTCGCACACTTTCGTCGCGTTCCAGTTAACCATCTGTTCGAGGAAAATGCTCGGCTAAAGTAAAGTGAAACTGCTTTGTGCGAATGACATGGAGCTAAAATTGGATTAGTCGAGTCCGATAAGGTGTTTCCACGGACAACTATTTAAATCATTCGCTTTTATACGTTTTGTACTATTTTTCGTTTCTTCTTTGTTTTACCTTTTTGTTTTTGTTTTGCCCTTTTTTTTAATTTATTCGCGACATCTTCACCCTTCGAGCCTCGTCTAAATAAACAAGTGCCTCGCCAGTTCTCTGCAGAGACTGCGTAACATCTGTGAAGCACTGCTTTGCGTTCGCTTCCATCCTATTTACAATTCTACTTATAAGAATATTAATCAGCATGCATCTATTTACAATGACAGCCGAGAATTCATTAATAGCACGGAACGTGATTGCACATCTATTCGCCGCGCGCTATTTGCGCTAGCGCGGCCAAGCGATATTATCTTGCCACCATTTAACTATTCATATGCGAACCGTTGACAGAGTCAGAGTGTTTCGAATGATTCACATAATAATGACGCGTTTTAATCATGCAGTGGTCCTTGGTCTTTATCAGTTCTTATCGCAAAACCGTTCGTCGCTCAAAAATTTTCGAAAACACTCGCCAAACAATAACCCATGACATTTTTATTTTTTAGAGATTTTTTTTAAAATTAATTTCGTGTCGCGACGACGATCCTCGTGTTTAACTTCTCGACGATACGCAGGAGGGTGGTATACGTCCCGTACGCCGCGCCGCGCCGCGCTGGGAGGATTGCCCAAGAGGATTGCGACAACGCTCTGGCATTCCTCGTTCCTCTGCTGCGGAGTTTCCCTTTTTGAATTTCGCCCCCTCTCACGTTCCTCTGCCATTGCCACCGCCTCCTCCTCCTCCTCCTCCTCCTCCTCCTCCTCCTCCTCCTCCTCCTCCTCCTCCTCCTCCTTCTCTTTCATCTCCTCCCTCTTCTCCTGCTTGCCGTCGTCGTCCCGTCGACTCGTAGTCCTTGGAGCTCCGCATGCACTTTTACGACGGATGGAATGCAGCGGTTGTGCCGTCGCCGCCGGTGTTGATCTATCTAGGTCCTCCCCGCGAGCGTGGCGAATCATGAAACATACACACGGACACATATATAAGTACATATGCATGCGCAACGCGAAACGCACGCCCAACGCGTGTGCGTAAGTTCTTCGTCGCTTTTTTTTCTGTTCTTCCACACGATGCCGCCGCAGCCGCAGCCGCAGCCGCCGCTCTTATGGCATTCGCGAGGTTACGAGATTACTCGCCCCGTTAATTCTTGCCTCTCGCAAGTTGCGATGCCGAATGGAATTTTATCGTCGCTGAGAGCACCGCGTTAATTGCGTCGCGTTTCCACTTTCAATCGCGATGTTTTTAAAACGGCGAACGGCACAGCACAGCCCGTGTCCTCAATCTATGCCAATTTAGCTCATAATTGTTCATATCTGCTCTTTCACGCGAGCGTTTTTATCTGTCAATACAAAAATCTTCGAGTGTCTCTCATAAATGTTTACCAAAGCCGGTGTTGTTGAATAACTACTGATTCCGCATCTCGTTAATCATGACCTAAGTATAAGCGTCGAGTGTGAATTGAAAAGGATTAGTTTGATGTATCGGCAGATGTTTTACAAGCGTGGATAGAGTACAGAGAGCGTACAGATAATATTGATGGCATGCCGTGTGTTGCTTTGAAACAAAAATCGCCGGTCGTGTAGGGATTAGCTGAGAAGATTGAAAGCGGCTTTTGCGATTTCGCGCGTGTACCGGACAGATTAATACGCCCATGTGGGAGCGCGCTATTAAATCTGATCGTCGTCTTTGCTGGCAAAAGAGATTTACGAGCCTGCGTAATAGCTGCAACGTTCAAGGTGCGCTTGGTACCATCAGAAGAAATTGATATCGATCCGTAATTTGTTTCACGATCGTCAATCGGGTTTGTTACTCGGTTACTCCTACCGCGAGTGCTTAAATATTGTTCATTATCCCTTTCATTCCATTTCTCTCATTATCACCTTGTTATTTCTCCATTTCCCATTCTCGTAAAAACGCAATCATAAGGGAGGTACGGTTTGTGAGAAACTGGCGCGGCGCGCGGCGTACGAGATGTGCATCTCTCGTCTTAAAGCGCTCTCCGATTACGCAAGCAGGTTAACCATTCGGGTAGGTAAGAGAACTCGAGACCAGGAATCTCGAGGAAGATCGAGGCATCAACTTCTATAAACGTGCGCGCGCGCGCGCGCGTCCCTATCTCGCGTAACTGAACGTCGGAGCCTCGCAACTCGCGTCGTCGTTTTACGTAACGAGTTCGCGGCGGGCAGACTACACGGGTCGAATCGCCTGCGTGCCAGGTGCTGTTGCTCAAGGTATCTTCTGGGAACTGTCTGTCAGACGAGCCACGTGCAAATCGCGGTTAATGGACGCGATTGTAAAAAGTCGACGAGTGTCTTTTAGGCCTAATTGGAATTGATAGGCCAATTTGCCACGTCAGACGTCGGTCTGCGGAAGCGGTTTTATTGGGTATGCCTCGTCGGAAGTACGTGTTACTTTAGTTAAATATAATTTTCGGTTTTTTTTTCTTCTCTCTCTCTCTCTTTTTCTCTCCCCCTCTCTCCCTCGGTTGTTAAATGCCGGCGAAGTCGAGTCATGTATCGGCGATGTATGCATAGGTAGTTGGTACACGTGTACTATTGGAAACATGTTTCTTCGAAGGTTGTTAGGAGAGAATTTGTCGCTTCTATTATCATTCGACACGCTTTAATTAAAGGCTTCCGGTACTAGCGATCATCTGACCGTATTGTGCTTGAGGCCGATGAATGGAAACGTTTGGCCTTGGATAATTCGTGTAAACATGCTCTCGGCTATACTTAATCGCTTTTACGCACTATCAAGCAGTCAAATTCAAACGATATAAACGTGACCGAGAAAATTTTGACAATTTAGTGAACGTGGGAGAATAATTTTTAACCGTACAGTTAATGATATAAAAAAAATGTCATTAAGAAGAAAGAATTGATCTAATAATTATTAATCAACAAGAGTGAAAGTTTTGTTTCGCATGGAATTGGTATTTATCGATAAATCTCATGTCCTCGAGAATATTTTTTCGGCTGTTCGTGCCTCGAATTCCGCTCGGACTACGTGTGGGCGTGCAGTGTCACTGGCTTTGTAGGTGTCACGGGCCTGTGATCGCGATGCAAATGCGTTGCGGAAGCTTGTTCTGACTCTGACATGTTACATGACCTTGAACTTGGCAATGGGATGACCCGTTTGAGAGCGCATCTTCCTCTCGCTTTTTGCACGTATGAAACTTTTGCTTTCACCTCTTCTTGCACCAGATTCTCGTTCACGTCCTTCTTAACACACGCGATGCGGAAAGAAAGGAGAGCGACGAGCGACGAGCGACGAGCGACGACATGACGGTCCGCCGTATTATTTTTCAAAGCAGTTGTATCGATCGCGATAAATGAAAATATTTCCTCGCAGCAGATATTAGCTTGAGATATTTTCTTCGTAAATTTAGTAATAGAATCGTCGCGTATACATTTCTCTAATCCCATCTGCGGTTAGAACGCCAGCCAAAAGCTGATAATACAACGCGACCGTAACAACTTCACTGACTTAATATCAATGAATGGTATTCAATTCACAAGTTAGCGTAGCAGCTGCGGCAGCAAGCGGTGCCAGAGGATTTCCCGGAGTACGACGCTCATTGTTCCGTGCGATCTTGGCACGGAAACCAAAGTGATGCCGCGATAGGCGTCCAAAGTGGTTCGAGTTCTTAGGATTGTACGCGACGCGTCGTTCCTACCTTCATTAATGCGCCGCGAAATTTTGTAGAAATTCTGGAACACGCATGCCTCTTTACCTTCAACTTTTTCACGAATACACGAATACATGCCGACATTGGGCCGCGCTGCGCCGCGCCGCCTCGCCTCGTCTCGTTTCGGAGCTAATCAGAGCTTGTACCCAAACGTAGTTCGCGTGATCGCGTGTTATGTTACTCCGAAGGAGTAATTAAATGGTCAACTTCTGTAGCTATATCTGATCAGGATTTGTCTCTGCTTTTAGATAAGCTAGGTCGCTGGTATTAACATCATGCAGTAGCACTGTGCGTTGTGTGGTAATATTCTCGAAAAAAATTTTCTCTTTAAACGACACTCATTAAACACCTTTATTTCAAAGGCTATCTCTCTTGAATGTAAATTATTTTATCTCGCGCAGCGCGGGACAAGCACAGATAAGAAGTTAAATAGCGAAACTTGCGCTTCTTTCGTGAACACTTTGCTTGTTAAAACAAAGTGATATTGCGGATGTTGTAAGTGATACATTTACTGTCGATAAAAAAAAAAAAAATAAATAAAATCACTTCACAGAGAAAACGATTTCTTCAAACGTAATATATTTTATTGTATCCAAACAAATTTGTTATTTGGAATGGTCCGAACAAACCAATGTTTGAATCAATAAGTACGATTATTTAAATTTGAAAAAATATATATCTTCGTCTTAAATAAATTATTTGTTTGAAACGAAAGATATATTCTCAATATATTTTTCCATTTTCATATCAGTTATTTGTTTTATTGTTTGTATACTTATTGTAATCAATAATATATTATTTGGTTGAAAGATATTTCTTCAAATAATAGTGTTATTTCTGTCAAATAATAGAGATTTTTTAACGAAACAACAAAACTTTTGTTCAAACAAATAATATTTTGTATAAGCATATGTTATTTTAGTGAAACAAATTTCAGTTAAATAAATAGGAATACTGAATCTAAAGAAACCTTTTTCTCTGTGTAGTAAATCAAAGTGGACATTTAAACGTTATTTTATAGTTATATATCTATTATTTTATTAGCTCTTGAATTTTCTTCATTTACGACGTTTAGGCTTGGAACGTTAACGAAGTGTTTAGCTAGAAGGTACTATCTTGTGTCATGTCACACAGAATTACGTAACTGAGTATACAGAACCGTATGCAAATATATAACAGGCGCTACGGTGTCCTCGATAGCACGATTCCACCATTTCGATCGAAATGCCAAAGTTAATCGATGGGAATGAGGTTGCGTTTACACACGCATATGGAGACGCTGTGTATCCTCCAGTTATTTTAGTGCCGTTTGCCCTTTTCCCAACTTTACATGTCTTTAAACATAGCGTCTCGATTACTCTGTTCTCTATTTACTTTGCAATATTCACAATTCGGCCGATATTCTCATATATGCTCGTACGCTGCAATTCAACAACGAGCGGGCACCGCACTCGTGAGAACAAAAGGCGAATGCTGTAATTGGGAAACATGCCGAAGGATGATCCCGCCGTATTCATTGTACTTACTTCGGATAGAGAAAGGCGAAGTTAGGTTGGCTTTAGTTATACGGGACGAGAGATTACATATTAATGGACAAGCGCGATTTATAAAGAATGCAATTATGTAACGAGAGTTGAGAAACTCTTTATCTACGATGTCTGTAAATTAAATCGTAAAGCCCCGAGAGGGCGATTAGTCTCGAATTAAAAATGAATCGAATTACGGGACGAACGAATCAAGTGGAATTCTTCGTTGGGAACGGATCCGCTCGGCGAAGGGTTAAATTCCCCAGTCTCTCTTTTCGTGGCTTGATCACACTTGAATGATCCGATAGGATATCAGAAAAGCATCCTGACTTCTTATGCAATAATTCCCTTTCCATTCTCATCGTCTCTCTTCTCTCGGTTTCTTCTTTTCTCGTTATCGATTCGAGTTTACGAATTTGCGAAAGAGAAAGATTGTGTTTCGTGCATACATCGAAAAAATTGTCAATTTAAGAAAATTCTCCATTTAAGAAAAAATTGTTCTCTTAATTTATTTTCATAATTTTTATTTTAAAATAAACACTAAAAAAATTTTTTTAACTTTAGACTAAAGTCTTCTAAAGAATAGATTAGTTGCAAGTATTTTTAATTTTTATAAGGATATGTACACGGAGAAAAAGATTTCGTTGGAATTAATAATCCTATTTATTTTACTAAAAGTTGTTTTATTGAAATAACATATGCTTATACAAAACATTATTTATTTGAATCAAAATATTGTTTTATTTAACATTTATTATTTGATGAAAATAACACTATTATTAGTCGTACTTATTGATTCAAATATTGGTTTATTTGGACATTTTTAAATAAATTTGTTTGGATACAATAAAATTTATCAAGTCCAAAGAAATCGTTTTCTCTGTATATATTTAAGATGAAATTTTTTTATAGGATTGTTTTTCTACAAGTATAGAAGCAAATGTAATTTTAAAATGTTAAATTTTATTAAAACGCGTACGCGCTGTTTTTCGATTATGAATGTTTAATATAAAAATGGATTAACAAAGTTATAAATTTTAATCCATCTGTACATTTTAATCTAATATTTTGTTAACTTTTGTAATATATCCACTCCTACGTGATGAAACAAAAAAAAATTTTATGTTTTTGATTTATTTGAATCAGATAAATATTCTTCGTTCGATAATATTCTAGTTTAGATATCTCTCGATTTATTTTTATTAAGCACTTGTTGAGCAACTAAAAAAATGGTTTAATTTAATTGTAGTTGTATGAATATTTGTGATTTAGCAGCAGTGCTCGAGACGAGAGTCGAGGGATGAAATCGCAACGGCAACAGTTCCGCATTGCGGTCCATCGTTTACGCGCGATCTTCCGTCATTGAGCTCGCTCGTCTTCGTCTTTCTTATTGCGTACTTCGTTAAGACTTTCACGAGCCCCTGACGAGTATACCTCTCCTCGGAGAGGATCGAATGAGAATAGTTCGCGGTGGAAGATAGAGCCGTTCGTGAATTATTAAAGATGCAACGTGTGCGACTCGCTGCCATCAACGTAGCGTCACGGTCGTGTATCGCTTCTCCGTTTGTGCTGTAGATTCGAAACGTTCAATGTTATATGGAACTGTTGGTGCGGTTCCGACGAACAAATAGAATTTCCCTCATTTCCAAGTTAATATTTCTAAAGGAAGAAGAAAATGATTTTTAAGTCTGTAGAGAAAGAGATCATTTTTCTCAACGCTCTCAGGAATCGTCTCTCTTGATAGAATTTGAAAAATTCGTTAATTTGAAATTACACGATCGACAAAATATCGTCGAGTAAAAATTGAATCACTAGTAAAATATTAATTTGCTTATATCAATTATTTGGATCGAAGTGTTTCCAATTCGGGTGATATCAACGCACGGGTACATCTCCGCGCTCTTCGACGAGTCGATCTTAAAACGCGCGATGCGAATTATTTTGGGACCAATAGAAACGATTTTAAAAGAGAGACAGGCATATCGTTCCTCTACAGTTGGGCGAATCATTCAGGTTTTAGGTCATTCGCCACTTATATCGTCTCTAATTGCGACACTCATTAACGTTGATAGTAATGATCGCATGTCCTCGTTAAACTCTTTTACAACATTTAGCAATGGCGTGCTGGGTGAACTAATATCTACTTAAAGAAAAGTATCAATGGTATAAAAGTAACTGTAATAACATATGAAAAAAATCTGTATTTTATCGCCTTTACCATTGCCGGCTGAAATAGGTCGGAGATGCGTAAACAATGGTAGCATTAAATTTTACGATTGGACCAAAGAAGCTTAATGAATTCATTTACGATCTAACGAGCGCATCACGCATCGGTCTGTTAAGCTCGCCTTTGCCTCCCACGCGTTTTCTCGATGCGTCCAGCTAATTACATTACTTGGCTGCCCACGCGAGCTGCGTTCGCGAGACGAAACTACGCGGCACGGCGCGGCGTGGCGGTCAGTAATTAGGAGTTCCACTTAAAGCAAAAGTTCCCTACGAACGCTAGAAACGAGACGGTTAATAATTTACATTCGCCGGAATCGGCGTTTTTTTCATTGCCCCGACCCGCGACCGACCGACCGATCGATCGCCCCCGCTACGCTTGATGTAACTCTAAATTACATTGTATTCGTCCTACACACGTATAACGCGTGTCCTCCATCTGGCCGTTTAATTTATGATGTGCAACAGCGAGATCACGTGATTTGCAATCGTGTCCGTGTCGCAGCGTGGGAAACGTCGGTTAGATCGATTTTTTTAATCGGGTCGCCTTTTTTTTCTACGCCGTTGCCGACGCCAAAGCTGCATACAACGCAACGGTGGCGTACTCACGATTACCTGAAATATCCTCTCATAAATTTTCAAGCGGCCTGAATCCTTGCTCGGGTCGAGCGTGTCACTCGCGAGCTACGTCCTTTGGCAGTAAGTAAATTACTTGCACGGTAAGATTCGCAGTGTTGCAATCGGCAGTTGATGAAAATCGCGCGCCTGCCACCGCGTCGAAGCGGCCTAATGACGTAGTAATCCCGCATTAAATATCCATTTCGCTCGGACAACAGAAACGCGCATTAATTTCTTTTAAAAAGAAACAAAGTAAACGATATGAACGGCCAGCCGTGTCTAAATCGTGACCGGCGTATTCGTAATAACGTATAATTGTTTGCCCTATTCTGCGGTGTTATTTCCACGCGCGCGTACACGACAATTATATAATTTCACGCGTCTGTTGTCGTGTCTCGTTGAACATTGCATCCATTATATATTCCCTGACAAGTAATAAGAAATATTCTAACGCGAGAGTCTAGTTGGTAACAAAAATAAAAAAAAATAAAAAGCATAAAACAAAATTTACTGCGGAGGTAGAGACGTTTAAGATAATTCAAAGTGATTATTTGTCACTTGTAATATTTTTCCTCGCATAAGTTTTTGCTCTTCGTGTGTATACGCTCGACTCGGCGAGGAGGATTTCGTGCAGCGTGACATGGACTTAAGGCCGCGGATATGGATGCAAGAGAACGGTGAAGGAGGAGACGAAGGAGGCGCGGGGAAGCCGCGGATAGAAGGACTGCGGGAGGGAGGGTGAAAAGAGGAGGAATATCAAATATGCTGGGACAGATGCATGGTCCCACAGTAGTTTGCCATTCTTGCTGGTTTCGCTCTTTCCAATACCTGTTCCCTCTAAACGTTTTCTTCTCTCCCCGTTTTTCTCCTCTCACAATTGCCTCCCCTTATAACTGCTCTCTCTATCCAGCCGCATTTACCCTTCGTGCTTTCTCTTTCTTATCATGCATTTCTCGCGCCTAGCCTCCCTCGCGAAGCCCTCTCGATCGGCCGTATTTTTTTTCCTCTTTCTCGCGTAATTATAGTTTCCACTGTTGCATGCACCGGATACATATAGTCTATAGTAGCTTGGGAATACATTTTACGATATTTGCGACGTGGAAAAGTTCACGTTTCAAGAACGCGCGTTTTATTATTCATTTGCATCACCAAAAATTAGTACTATTACGCGGCTGGATTTAAATTTTTGAAAGGAAGCGTGTATTTAATTTTTTTTCCATCGCGTCTGCGACTTTAAACGAATACGATTAATCTAAATTATCATTAATCACAGGCGTGTAAGCTGAAATCATTGTGCTTATTTTGCTTTTGAATCTCGAGATAACGACATCCTGTATTTTTGTAAAAGGGCGAAGCTCTCGCGAGTCTATTACTGTCAGCGAAGCACATCTCCTCGATGTGAGGGAAGGAAGAAAGGAAGGAAACTCCATTTAGTTAGGGCTCAAAATCCGGCTTAATGACGGGATGGGATACGATCGCTCATACTCTGGATCTTCAGAATTTATCCTTTGTGGATAATCCGGATTTAAATATTGAACTTCGACTAGCTTCTTCCGTCTCGTTCGCGTTCATTGCTCGGTGTTGAATTTTCACATGTAGGTCTCATAACATTTCTCTTTTCATGTTTGCTTTCTGTATTAGTCAAATATTTGGACTCTTCAAAGAAGGTCTTTTTTTAAAGAGTTTTATATTGCCACGTGAAAGAAGCGAGGTTTATTGTACATACAAAATTAACGTTTTGTAAAGTTTTTAAATTTGATTTGGGAGGGAGGGGGGGGAGTAACTCTTTATTCTTTACATCCTTCTCTTAGTAGTTGGATTACATATAAAATTAATTACATATTTTACCTGGCTTTCTTTAACAGAGATTCATGCTTAAGGCAAAGTTGCGTGATATTTGGCTATAATTTAAAAATAATTGCATAATAAAAACGCACGCCACATCTTAATTCTCTTCGCGAAAGCCTCGTTTTAAAAGATTATATTATGGGAGATTATGGCTGGAGATTTAAGTCGACGATACGTCGTCCGGGACGACGATCTTATTTGCGCAAATTTAGATTTATATGGCAGATTTCCGTAAGGTATCGGGTCCCGTCAGTCGACTGACCTTTATTATAGCCGCCGAGGCAATCTAGGTGGAGAATAAGTCGCCTCGCCTCGCCTCGCCTCGTCTCGCCGTCTCTCCGAGGTGAGAGACTGGGATGGAAACTGGGACGGGCTATCTGCTTTTCCGAACTTTATTATTCCGAAGCGATAAGTCATGCATTCGTAACGAAACAGTAACCGAGTTTTGCGACAAACGAGATGGGGAAATATCTTCATTCCTCCCGATGCCTTCCTTCTCTCTTGCTCCGGACCGCGTTTGGCTTGCCTATCTACCGGCGCGCGCGTTCCCGCGGGACACTTGCAGAAGAACAAACATTTGGAATTCTTTTCTACCGCCCTCCATCCACCCGCCGCGTCGCTCCGCGCCGGTATCTCTCGCGGTGCCGCGAATTCGATCGAAATCCACTTAACTTGCCAGCGTGGCGCGGATCCGATCCCCGAGATTCGCCGCTTTCGGCCTGATATCCGCGGCGGTGGCAGCGGCAGCGGCAACGGTGGCGGCCGCGACGGCCGTGGAAGAGAAAGAAGGCAGAGGGTGGGCGGTAATGGTGGTGGCGGTGGTGGTGCGCGTACGTGTGTCCGCGTACATGTGTGCGGGCGCTTTCGACGAGAACGGTGAGAGTCGACGTGCCGGGGGTGGAGTGGCGATTAATTATGCAGAAAAGCTGCGATCGATGGAGGAACGTGCACCCTTAAAATATTGATACCACGAACGGTCTCTACTACCATAACCGCTCTCTACTATTCTCTACCCTCGATCTAACAACCGTCGAGGCCGCGGACTCGTAGCGAGCGAGGGGGCCGCGCCGCGCCGCAGACTCTCTCGATTGTTCTATACCTGTAATATCGAATCCACCCAAGTGAAAAGTAATATTCGCCTCGGGTAGTAGGCGGGCGTTCGGAAACCGTCATCTGCTTGCTTTCCGTATCATGTACATGTGCATACCTTATTATTACTGCGCCAGTAATTTTTTTTGTTTCGTGATATCCAAGCGCAGACGCTTTAAATCTTCATGTTCGTACGAGGAAACAGTTTTAACCCCCTGTTGTATTTTACCCCTGATGCGATTGTTGAATAAGCGTCCGTTGCACAGATCGTTTCCATCTCGAAGAATTTATTGTATTTAACGAAAAAAAAGAAAAGAAAAGAAAAAAATCGCAGTTTTAGTTCAGCGTAAAAACAGCGCAGTTATTTAACTTTGGGATTTTCCATCTCCCTTTATTATTCCGACGACGAGTCGAGAGCCAACCGCAGCCTTTTTTCACTCGGTATAACAACATCTAATAATGGTCGACGGCGATAATGTGGAAGACGCCAAACAACATCTGTCCTCCGTGCTATCCCATCCTTCTTTCTCTCCGCGCTAATCGCCCCCGCCACCAAGTATCCTGAGAGAATTTCCTCTTATTTCGCGAAAGAGAAGAGTTAATAGAAAAGTTCCGTCCGGACGAGATTTCCGCTGCGGAACTTCCAAGTTCGTCAATGCCGCGGCACGCCGACACGGGGGAGCAGAAGATCGCAGAGGGAGGTGACGGGAGCAAGCATTTTTACACTTTTCTTCCCTGAAGTTGAAGAAACTCGCCACGAGGAAAGTCCGAGCCTCCCGCATTTTCTGCGGTACATTGAGCGAAACGCCATGTTCTCACGGTTATATCGTTCCAATCGAAGAAAAGGCGATGCAAATTTTATTTAGTCTGAAAGAAATATCTTTTTGTTTTTTTTAATTATCATTGTTTTTACGATTCTACAGCGTTGCGTATAATACAAGTATAAATGTTTGAATACTAATGAATAACCCGTGATAAAAAGGGGCCTATTTGTTTCGTCATCAAGCATTGCGAAACGGCTGCTGCGTAATCGTCACGTCAGCGCAGTAGTGTTGTAAAAGTCAAGGCTGAAGCGAAAAAACGTTTTGAAAATACCACTGATAAGTGAGTTCTATAATCGAAAAGCTGCTTTGGAGCTCGCTTGTAACGATACTGATCAAACGATGCTAATAAAAAACATTATAGATTAGAAAATTTGCAACGTTGATTTTTAACTTCCAGATCACGTTTGTGCGATAAAAGCCTACTCACCGATACGCGATAAATCGATGGTTCGCAAAGCTATTAGATGAGATTAAACATGAATATATATTGTAGAAGGTTGTGTACCTTTAATCAATTTTGACATTTTTCATCGTGCAAGTTTTATTTTGATATCTGAAATTACAAAAAACAATTCTAAAATATTCTTTCAAATATCTCAATATTTGAAAGAATATTTTAGAATTGTTTTTTGTGTATATGTATATATTATATGTTTTTGTAGATTTAAATAGTTTAAATTATTACGTTTTTTATATACTTTTTTTAACATTAGACAAAAAGTCAATTTTACTTCAAATATAACACCGCCGATGTACTTTTGATTAATATGTATGTATAAAAAGGATAAAGAAAAAATAATTTTACACTTTTTTTATTTATATTTTTAACATTTCTTTACATTGCATAACATTTTATAAAAAATATATGAAATTTAACTTGAACCAAAATAAAAGGATTATAAAATAAGTATACAATACATTTTTATGAAAGGTAAAATTTCTTTGTAAAAGATCTTACCTTCAGTTTATCTTTAATTTAATTTTACTTTCATTAAGGTACGATATCTGTTACTAAAAGTACATTTGACAGTGTTGAATTTTAAATAATTTTTTCTAGCTAACTAGCAATATAAATGATTTAAATATATGATAGAATATATGTACGTATAAAGTACTTGAGTTTTAAGAAAACTCTTTTTATAACTTAAAACTTTGTTTATATTTAAATAATCGATTTTTTGTAGTAGCTTAGTTCTTTTTATTATTAAAATTGTTGTAAAGCACTTTTGCAAACTGCAAACTATATAATTTTATTCTTTTACAAATATTCAATATATTTTACAGAATAACATGGTCAAAGATACAAAGAAATACCATCTTCTTCTAATCGCAGTATTTGAGTATTGTCAGTGAAAAATTGCGTTGAATCTGCAAATTCTTTTATAAACATGACGTTTTCTTATTTCTCGGAATCATGTATATTGATCGTGTTGCATGTATTTATATCATATTGGGACGAAAATAAACTGGAAAATTGGCACGATTCAATGGTGAACGCATGCCAGAAATCTTGGGCGGGACCGACCAGAAATTTTGGCCGCTGAATCCTACTACACTCGTAATTCCCAAGTTACACTTTTAAAACAAATTTCAATCGTATCGGATTCACCGAATCCGATGAATCACATCTCTTCTCAGTCGCACATTACGCGACATACGATTTACTACACATTTTCGCATGCGTACGTTTCTCGTAGACCGCAAACGTGAGTATAACTCGTCCGAACACTTTTGACGTAAACTTGTAATAGAATTATCTTCGTGGCTGCAGCGCGTATACCGGTATTAAGATACGACTCAAGGCTGAAAGGGTTAATTACGACATCCCGTCGTATCTGTTTACGAGAGGTGCAACCACTGGCGAAGCAGTGGCAATAAATTCCTCGAGGTGGAGGTTTCGCGGTAAAAACGCCTCCGCCCGAAGAGGAGGACTCCTCGCGCGAAAGTAGCTCGCGCGAAATGATCCGTAAGGAACGAAGAAACCGCACGGTTACCGCCGCCGCCGCCGTTTGATCGTGAACGATGGGAGCGTTTTCGCGTGGAACGCCTGGTCGCACGATGCTGAAGACCATTGTCCTCGCGCCGGAGCCGGTTTCGAAAGCTAGAAAAAATCGTGGCCGATAGGAGGGTGGAGAGGGAGCGGAGACGAAGACGGAGAGGGAGAAGGAGCGAGATGGATAGAAACAGTCCTCCTCGCGGTGTTGTACTCGCCTTCCTCGTAGCTGGATGAAAACGATCTGAAGAATCTTTCTCACGACCCGGGGGCATCCTGGAATCGCGCGGTGTCGAAGGACTGCGAGTTAAATGAAAGGGAACGAGACCGTGGCGATTGACTATCCTTCTTCGCTTACTCCGCCGCCGTCGCCGCCGCCACGCCGACCTCTCTGGACATTCCACTCGTTTATTACTGGACACGCTGTTTACTGGACAGTCCCATTTTCGGCCGGATGTATCCGCGCGATTCTTCGCTTGAACGAGCGAAGAACGATCGTCGATCATCGCATAACGTACGATTACTCTATTAATCTCAAAAATCCCTTCAGGAATTTTTAGAAATTATCTTGTGCTCGGCACGCGAGTGACTCGCGTCTATTTCGATCCCGAGGATTTCGCTCTCTGTCGTAGTTGTGATTTCAACTTTGTCAGGCTCGCGTTCTTCGTCGCGATAACGGACACAGTTTGTCGCGCGTGCTTCTTCGTGTGTTTCTTCGCAGAAAAAGAAAACGGGATCGCACGATAGTTTTTCTCCTGTGTTCTTTACGTTTACGAAACGAAGCACCTTGAGTAACGATAAATTCTCTTTCTGCACTTCCTGACTTTTTCTTCGTGTCTTCTCTTGCCGCTTTCTCTCTCACGTACTCTCCCTTTTCCTACGAAGTCGCTCGTGATTTCCGTTCATTCACCCTTTCCGGTCATCACCCTCTCTTCGCGCGCTATCTTCACTGTTCCCGCATTGTTGTCTCTTCGCAACTCACTTCCGCGACTTCTTCTCGGAATCGTTTACTACACAGCATCCACCTTCTTAATAAATAAAGATGAATGTGCCTTCTTTTTGTTTTTTTTTTTGTTTTTTTTTTAGAAAAAAAGTCGGAAAAGAAGACGAGCTCGATAATGTAGCGTGTATAAACAAGATTTACTTTTTGAAACTTTATAATGAATGAAAGCCTTGATAACCACGCGACGCAGTTGCAATTCACACATTTATACCGATAAACTTTGTATTTCTTAAGCGCGTTTGCAATTGTCAACTTTTCCACGGCTGCTCTGCAAAATTTTAACAAGCTGCGACAATTTTATCGCCAATTTCAACTTTCGCAATTACGCTTTCTCCGAGGGTGGTGCGTAAAGTGATTTCACTGATGGCTTCGCTGAAGAAAGATGTGTTGCACTCACAAATAAGAAACATGGAAACCCTTAGGCTCCATGAAGGATTTATCGCCGACTGACTCTATGCAGAAAATGCATCGCGTAATCGCCGAGTTTGTCGTACCACGTTTAGAAATGTTCTCATAGTCGGTCGTTCGTCATCGTTAAAGTGAATCTCGCCTTAGCGCCATACCGTAGTACTATGATTCGCGTGATGCTTTAATTTTGTTTTCATAATTTGATCGCGCGTTGCATCGCTAAAAGAATAAGAGTCGATAAGAGTCAGTGAATTAAAAACATCGGCACCCTTACCTCTTCTCTTTGCAGAGGAAGATTGATTAAACTTTAAATGAACTGTCATGAACTCTATTAGACAAACGTTAAATATGTGTGACTTCTGATCAAAATCAATGTTTATATCATTTAGAGTTTTTACGTAATCTTCAGATTTATTTGAATCAGTTCGAATAGCTTCCTAAGTCAATATAAGAATAGAATGTCTACGGAAATTGGCATTTAAGACGCGGCAAAAAACAACTGGTTTTATTTCGGATTGACAGACATTTGTCATATTTTATTAGATCGGACAAGATACGTGATCGTATGGGCTTAATTGACAAGCGGCATTGGCGAACTCGTTCGCATTGTTCAGGACAACAAGGTTGGCGTGTCGGGTAATACGATTTCCTCTTAAAAAACAAGGCGAACCAATCGAACCAGTTTCCGCGGAACGAGTAACGTGCACGATATTATCTAATTTCTGAATTATTTATCACACGTCGCCCTTCTTTCGTGGGATCGTGTGCCGCTTTCGCATTTCGGTATCGATTTTACGCTATTGATCGCTAGAAACGAATATTTAGTCAATTTTTTCATTTGTCATCTTCCGCCGCGATATTTACTATGCTTATCAATCGAATCTGGATAAATTATTACACAACCTAAATTTTGACAGCTCAAAATGATCTACAGTGTCACATGATGAATTTTGTTGGAAATATTTTATTTTTTTGCCAAACATTAATGTTATTTATGAACGAACCCTTGTAAAAATATAATACCAACTTCCGCGTTGAGATACTCATATTTCGGAGCAAACCTCAAATTTATGAGTCCTTGTGACAGGTGGACCGTGACACGTAGCATCGCGTATGCGGAAAAACCGCACCGGCCACATCTGATGTCTTTCTCATTCGCGCTCATTTCGTCGTACAAGAATCAAGTTACTGAGAGAGGGACCCAAGGATCGATAACGCAAATAATCGAACGTCAAACGGGGACGTGCCCGTTTGAGTCTTTCCTCCTCGTTCCCGCTTCGAGCACTCCGGTTCCTCTCCAAAGTCGCGAATAATGCCGCGGGTTGGGCTCGATAACCGAGTCTTCAAGGTGGATTTCGATGGTGCGAAGAGGTACGTCGACGAACCGCGTGACAAATGTTCGTCGATTTGAGACGACGTCTAACGACGTCTGCTCCGTTCTACGTTCAATCCTTGAGTCGGTAATAAGATCTTCTAACGCAGTATCATCTCGTGTTATTGTACAAGAAATCGCGTATCGATTTGAATTACTAGCTTGTTATTAAACTTGATTTATTTGTAGAGCGAGATTATCTGTAGACTTGTCTACTTTTTTTTTTTTTTTTACTAAAGTTTAAAAGTTTCTCTCCGTTGCCCAAGTGGTCAATAAATAATATAAAGATGAGATATAACTAATATAGTCACATAGTATTACTGCGAAATTTATTCTATGGAAAACGTATTCACACCGATTGTTTCGTTCAGTTATGGGGAAATGCAATTGGGTATTTATATTCGCACTTGTGGCCGTACGAAATTAGCAATTAACGCTAACAGCGCTCGTTGTATCTCCATCGCACGGCTTAATTCAAAATAAGACAGAACGATGTTCGAAGCGCTGACAGTGAATTCTGGGACGTAGCCAGAGCCGAAGCTAATACCATTAACCCAACAATCGCTAAAGTGGCAATTAGACTTCGAAGACGAAGCCGTTTGTGCGACACTTCGGAACTGAGATTCCATATATACGTGCAAAATAACAAGAGATAGAAATTGGTACGCGTTAGCTGTGGCAAAAATATATTCCATGGAATATGCGCTCAGCTTTCCATTCTACGTACACATTCGCTCGCTGAATGTCGATCAATTTTTTTATTATTAAACAGTCGCGACTTTGTTTCGATTTAAATAATGTATTTCTTTAATTATTATTCGAGTTAAAAATATTTTCACGCTTTATAAATAGCTATCGTCCTTTCGTAACTCGTCAGAAGAATTATTCGTAGAGGCTGAAGGCGGATAAGATCGACATCCGCTCGCGTACAAAGGCTGTATCCTAAATGTGAGCCTTTGATACAAAGCGGGAGACTACGGTACGACGAACGCTCAATGTGTAAGCGGAGGATTCCCTTTATGAAAATAGGATTCAGCGGCATCGGTAGATCCTCCGAGTCTTAGCCTGTCGCTCCGACTTAATTGCCAAGATTATCCTTGCGTAAATACATTCCTCTATCGCAAGCTAGGCGTCGTGGTAGAGAGACCAAGACGGCCTCACCGCGATAAGGAGATTGCGAGTTAGCTTGGAAAATAATCGTCGCGGGATGTTAGGGTGCCAGGCCGGTGGTGGTGCCGTGGTACCACGCGGCTTGGCTTTTCGCAACCCTTAGGTTGCGACGGTAGCGGTCGCTTTCAACTTTCTCGAAGCCCTTCGGCGGCTGGTCGCGCGAAGGGTAGGGATCGCTCGTAGAGCGACAGGGGAGATCGGTGGTGGAAGAAAAGCGGTTGCCCTCGAGAATTCCGCCCCCTCCCGGGGGTTACGTAGGTGTTAATCGCGGCTTGTGTGCGGGATCGCTGAAGGTAGAGGAGAACATATACGGGATCGAGTATAGCAAACCGTGTAATATCGACCGTAGATGTTGTTGATGCAAACGGTAACCATGGGTGACTTGGGCTGGTTGACCAATTGCAGTCTTCACGGTGGCCGTACTCGACCAATCGTCTAGCGGTACGCTGCCGGTTTTTTGATTGGGCGATACCAGGGATAAGAGACCAGTTCGAGGCCATCGAGACCCACAAATGAACGTGGACACGTCAAGTGAAGAACATCGGCTTGCTGCGGCGCCAAGTGCTCGTCGTTCTTCATCGTCCTCCTTCACGTCGAACTTGGTCGCCGCCGCCGTCGTCGTCGTCGTCGTCCTCGATCGTCTCACTCTTCTTCGTGTGTGACGCGACCCTCGGATAACGATTCGGATTTTGTGTCTATCTCTCGGTTATCGGTACCAAGCCTCTTCTGTGTAAGATCCTTTTACAATCAGCTTTTCGGTTGCTCAACATCCAACACGGCCATCGCACGCTACAATGGACGCACTCGATGTTTCACATTGTATTCCGTCTCATGATCTGTAGCCTCTTGATCTGACAAAAGCAGCGGATTTCCGTCGCTTTCTCTTCGACCAGTTTTTCTATGCACCACATTGTCATCTGAATGTAAGACGGGACTAGCTTTAAAATGTCTTTCTGACGATTGCTTTAAAACCATATCTTTAAAACCTTCGTCTTTCGTTTTAAATCATGTTTAAAACGATCTAGAGATTTTAGAGATACAACAAAATCTTCTTTAGAGTCCCTTCTTGCACAAAGACTACACTGATCTAATGTATTGTGTCGTATTATTTTTGCTTGGAATTTTTGTTGAAATATTTTATTTCTTAAAATATTTCAACAAAAATTAAAATATTTAAAATTAAATAAATTTTTATTTCTTCATAAAAAGAAAACTCTTACTGTCGTTTGATACTGGAGAGTTTCAATAGAATAATTCTGCATTTTATGTGAACTCGAAATAATAATTTTTTTTTTTTTTTTTTTTTTTTTTTTTTAAAGCTTTAATCGGAATTTCGCGACTACATATTTTTTTATATATTTTGAAATTGTTGATTTATTCGGGAGACGATTGGATTGGCTTTTCTTTCGTTCAATTTTCTCGTATTTCGATGTTCTCGAGGGTACTCAAACCGATTGACTCGACTCGCTCGCGGTCCGGTTGAAAAGGATACGTCCTAGAGCAGTAGATCGCAAACTAACAAAGTGGATTACAGTGTACTTGGAGCTTCAACACACTTTTCGTCGGTCGAGCGCGTATTTTGCATCGGATTCGCTCGCTTTCAGCCACCACCACCATTACTACCACTACCACCACCACCACCGCTGCTACTAGTCACCACTGTCACTGCCAACCCCTCTCGCTTGATCTATGTGTTTGTCGGGGCGAAATTAAGTTATTTCATTATCGCACGCCATTGTAGCTACTCTCGTCTGTATAGACATGCCGTTGTTTCGGCGCCGAGGTGGCTTCGTCCGTCTCGGAGAGAAAAAAAAAGCTCGCACGACGTATCAGGGGGATTCTATAAGCTTTTGTCTCTCGCACGATTAAGTGACACGTTAATCTCAAATTCGACACTATTTTTTTTCACGATATATTTCCGTCTTTCTCGTGCCGTGAATTCGTGATTCTTTCTCTACAATTAAAATGTGTTTCTCAATTTTTAAAAGTTACGTAAATAATATTTTGTGTCCGAAGTTATTAAGGAGTGAATGAACATCTTATGGGGAAAATACGTTCGAGTCAATAATATCCAATGTATTATTGGAGCGAAAATAAACGCGTGTTTCTCAATTTTTAGAAGTTACGTAAATAATATTTTGTGTCCGGAGCTATTAAGGAGTAAACACCTTACAGGGAAAATACGTTCGAGTCAATAACATCCAGTGCGTTATTGTAGCGAAAATAAACGCGCGTCTCGCATGTTTTGTCTGTGTGTCGCGAGTGTACGTCGAATGTGTCGTAATTTTCGCTTAGAAAGTTGCACAACACGTGCGCGTGTCTCTTCCAAAAACGACAGTTTGGCGGACAGTCTCGTCTTGCCAGGCTCACGTCGTTAATTGTGGCGAACCGGTCGTAACTTTGTCGTGTTTTGTGTTTCAGACGGGTGGAAGGCTGCCGTTGATCGCAGAGTAATTTACCTCCGTGTCAAGGTGAGTTGATAAATTTCTTTTTACTCTGGGAATTACCGAATTCGCAAACTTGAGAGAATATGATAAAGTTAGTGCCATGCGATATTGAGACTTATGTGTTTGTCGCGATTGACGACGATTAATTGATCGCACTGATATTATCCCCCGTCGCGTATAAATTAAATGGATCGATAACTTCTCGCGCGAACGACATCGCGCGTATAAATTTCAAGGGTAGCGAGTCAGTGTTGCACAAGTGCGCTAACAATTATCATACTTTTTTTTAATTGTTAATTAAGAACCAGCTTCGCGCTCTCTACTCGTGTACAGGAATATATCCGATAAGATCGCCATCACCATTGTTCTTTCTTCGTATTCCGGGAAAGAGAATGACCGGGTCGGCGTTGGGATCCTTCGGTTTCTCCGCTTTTCCACCATCACCGTGCGAAATTCGCCCATTCAAAATATGCTTTCTTAGCCGATCGCGTAAGGATAAGATATCCGTTACATCGTGTACGTGCACTGCATTCGAATGAGCCGAGGGCGAACGAAGAAACTCTCGCGATTGCTTTGCCAAAGCTAACTGTTCCCTCCGCGCCGTTTTCATTCAATTAGATTCGCTATTTATATCCAGCGCGAGCCTCGGGAGATTACTCGATGATAATCAAGTGTCGGAAACGCGCGACGATTTTCTAACCGCGGCGGTAGGTTCCGCATGACGCTTTTAATTATGTCACTTGAACAGCTAATGAAACCGGAATGGATGTCATTAAAATTGCGCATTTTCGCGCGTGATCGTATAATTCCATTTAATACTATTACTTAACCGCAGAGGATACAACTGTTTCGATACACGTTGTTACGATAATAGCCAGCAATGGCTTTTTTGTTGCGATTCGTGAAATCGTGAATATTGTCAACATTCGTACCACTTTGCCCGTAGCGAATTATATTTTATATTTCGGAAAGATTAAGTAGTTATACGCAAGATAAATATCTCGCGGTTTCCCAAGATAACGCGCGCGATTTTTTCCCAAAGGCTTATTAAATTTCCCTTTTTTGGAGAATTCAATTAAACCGTTACATCGCGATGCGGGATCAAGGTACGGGACGTAAGTCGCTGTAACACCTGACGTGGATAACCAGTTTCGACACGAGAGTGAAATAAAGCTTTCCGTTTCTTTTCCCCTGGATCGAGAAAAGGAGAGAGATAGATAGAGGGAATCACGAAGCGTGACTGCGGATCCTCGCGCGCGTCTCAGCCGTGAAATCGCAGTACATCGTGTCCCTCTCACTCTCGTTCCGTGTGTCCTTTCTCTTTCTCCGCTATATATTTTATTTCGCGTCTTTATTTCGTCGTTTCTTTTTTCCATCACGCCGCGCGCTGCGCTGGTACCGTAGGACGGAAACGTCTCGTCGCGTCTCATCTCGTTTCGTCTTTCTCGAATCGCTACAATAATGGCCGATCATTATTTAACCGCATGCTATCGCTATATTGCTATAACCAACAATTACGCGCCACCATTGATACCAGTAATTATTTAACGTGCTCGAGCGCGAGTCCTCGTCAATTCTCTTGAGCGTTTCTATCGAGCGCGAACTTGACTCCCGTTCCCGACAATGTACGTGCAATTACAACGCCAATTTTTATCCCGACAATGTACGCGCGCGCGCGCGCGCGCACGTTAGAATCGATCTTTCCTTGGGGGAAAAAACTTGATTAGACGCCACGGAACTTTTTCGTTATTCAACATTGTGTTCCGACTTTCTACCCGTCCCGCTTATCTGGCCACGTTGCGTTATCGTCGCTTCAAAAAGTAATTCCTTCGCGTTCGTCACGGTTCGTTAATGTCTCGGCGGAGCGTGCGCTAATGGAAAACGGACGGATGTAATTTGAACGCGAATAGAAGGGGATCGATAGCGGACATCGCGGATTGTCGCGCGTATTTGCCGAATATTAATCAGTCCGCGCGTCGTTGAGCGAGCTCTTTTGATCGCCGCAGCCTTGACGATGCGAGCGATATGTCCTCCAGAGAATGGATCGATACCCGCGAGAGACAACCAACGTCGACCGCTTTTCCTCATATCGCGTATAATCATCGTAGAGAGCGATTGCGATTAATAGGGAAGTTATTGCAGCGATCTATTGTTGTCTGCATGCTTCGTACGTGTGTATTAAAACTGCGCGACTCGCGTGACGATAAAAATACATATGCACGCGGTGCATATAGTTCTCGTATGAGTTTCCTGGAGTTGCGAGTATTACCGAGGTCGATGAAAATGGGAAACGCGGAAACGTAGAAATCGGAGAAAGTCGTTCGGGCGCGATCGTATGCTGCGATGGGAGCGTGATGGGGAAAATACGTTTGTAAAATCGAGGGATGGAAGGACGGCGGAAACGAAGCGAAAGAGAAAGAAATAAATTTATATGTAATACGATAATGTAATTTAACGGTATGGCGAAGTAGGATTGAGCTATTAGCATATTGAGGAGCGACGTATGGCGGTGAAAAAGTCCCGGGATGCTCGCCCTGGGAAATGGAAAGAGCGGATGGTCGGGTAAAGAGGATAGTAACGGGATGTCCGCGAAAACCACGGAGATCCTGTACCACTCGTGTGAGATACGAGACGAGCGAACCCAATTTTGCCTTCGATCATAGAACTCGTTTCTCTTCTTCCGTCACACGTAACTTTTGAAGCGTGAGAGTCTTCTCTACGAAAATTTCGTTTGTTTATTTCAAAGTGTCTCCTTTAGTTATCCGCGTGACTAAAATTGCGTTTTCCTTATCGATAAACGGGCGCGCGCAAGTCCATCGTAGATTATTTTGAACCCCCCCCCTCTCTCTCTCTCTCTCTCTCTCTCTCTCTCTCTCTCTTTCATCTCCCTTCCCCCTGGGGAACACGTTCGGAAACTACATCGCGGATTCCTGCTGAATCACCCTGTACGTACCGCGCGAGTGCGAGGGAGAAGGGAATAAGGGATGAAAAGAGGAGAAAGAGGGAGAGGGAAAGAACGAGAGTGACAGAACGAAGGGACGAGGGCTCGGCGCATGCGTGCCGACGCAACAATATGGTGAATTCCGCGAAGCGGCCTAGTATCCGCCCGACCGTCAGCTGATCGATATACATCCGCACGCACGCCACGTCATACGCGCCGTACCGTGAGCGACACGCATGTCATGTCATGCCGTACATCGGGCTAACCCGTTACGCGCCGCGACTTGGCGCCGCGCCGCGCGACAACCCTCATCGCGCTCGGTCCGCGTCTCGGGATTTCGTATCTCCATTACGTCTACCCGTCGTCCGTGTTCTCTCGTTGTCGTCGTGGATGAGCGGGACGGGTCTCGGCGGCGAGTTCTCCTCGAGAGAGTTCCGAAGGCGAGAGAAAGAGCTTCGGCCAGCAGCCGCAGGTACGTCGAAACGTGCAAGCGTGTTGAAGTCTCACGTAGTGCGCTATTCTTCCTTACATCGGTCACGATCTCGCGACACCGAAGTGAGATTCCATCTTCGCATATTTAAATTCGTTCGCTTTTAAATGTCAGAGACGTTTCCAGTTCTCTCATTCTAATATAATGAAGAATCGGGGTCACATTTGCCATAAGCGCCAAGATTTTGTGCAAAATTTTAATTTGATCAAAGTGATTTATTCAATTGTGTAAACCTATAGAAATGTAAGTGGAACTTTCTCATTCCAGAATCAATTTTAATTTTTTTTCTTTTTTTGTTTAAAAATGGTACAAGTTCTATTGTTACCTAACCACAATAGACAATAGTTACGAATTTCCCATTAACTATCTAACTTGGGAAATTCGGAATTGTCTTATTGTTATCAGTTTGCTCATTTCTTTCAAGAGTGTCTCTCTAACTATCCAATAATCGTGTATTCTCGTTGTATCTCCTGCCTCTGCCAGGCGTCGCATTCTCCGTCGATGAATTCGTCGAGGCGCATAATCTCGTCGGTGTCGAGTGTCGCGGTTAGTCAGCGTTTGCCACTCACGTAAGCGACGTAATAGCGCTTTTGGTATAAACAACTGGTGCCTGTTTGCGGTCGCGCGTCTTATCGAGAACGCGATTCCCGTGCGTTTTTTTATCGGGGAAAATCTGACCTAAAGACTCGTGAGTTTTATTACGCGTGACCTCTGCATGGGATCGCGCGGAGCAGACCGAAGCCCTTCTCATCCGCGCGACCGTAAAATTCTCATCGCGCGGCGATCTCGGAGAGCCGTTCATTGACTCTCCTCGCCGCTCTTTCTCCGCATCCGCCGCCTCCGTCCCTCGCGCCGCGCTGCATCGCTATGCATCCGCATTACTCGCGCGCACATTGCAGCTCGATGTGCCGCGCTGCACCGCGCTGCACCGCGTTGCACCGCGCTGCACCGCGCTGCGCATACATCGCTCGCGCGTAGCACATGCCGCTCCTCTTTTCTCTTCTCTCTTCTCTCTTCTCTTCGGCCACTACGATCTCCCTCCGCGAGCGATTCGCCCCACCAGTACTCGCGGCTCCTCGCGACGAGGAAGAGGTGGACGAGCTTCGGCCACTTGGCGAAGTTTACTCGTGTTCTCGGCCTAGTACTAGTTCTGGCGCAATCGCGTTCGTACGCGAGATTCACGCTCGCACGAAACTTCTTTGCCTCAAGATTCTTCCTTGCGGCGAATCTTTCAACGAGAATCAGGAGAGACATTTGGAAATCCGGGCGTTGATGCTCCAGCCGCTCTTACCAGGTTCGTGTATATGTCGATCGAAAACGAGAACCGGAAATGGTAAAGACATCGTGTTTTCAACCGTCTGTGTTTCCAACAACGACGCGAAGACGCTTACTGGTATAAGAGATCGCTCTCTCGCGTGGGAAAGTTGAATGAACTTCAGTCGCAGCAGCAGCTGCTGCTGCTGCTGCCGCTGCTGCTGCCGCCGCCGCCGCCGCCGCCACTCCTGCTGCTGCTGCTGCGTTTGGCACGTTCATTGTCCCTGACCTATCCCGGGGGGCGTCTGGAATTTTCAGCCTTGAGTGCCCGATCGTGATTCGCGAGCCGTGTGCAGGCCGTGTGCAGCCGGCGAGTGAAGTTTATTCTCCGACACCTGGTGACAGTGATCTAGGAAAGTGTTCAAGGTTCCGCGTCGGTCAGTCCTTGGACTCGCGATGCGAGGGCAGCGCAGTCGATCGTTTTAACGTCGCACAGTTCTGTTCGTTCTGCTTCGAGTGGGTGAATTTAAATGGCTGTCGATCTATGGATCCACGATCAAGTGACTTTCGTCACCATTCGTTCTGATATTCGCCCAAACTCGTGCGTTTCTGTTATTTGTTATTTTCACCGCTGCACTCGTAGACGACGCAGCATCGAGACTGATGCAGCGAGCGAGGATTTAATAAGGACACTCTCCACCGACGACGGTATGCGGGTCGGCCTGCAGTGACCCCGCGTAGATTCCAGAGAAATGATGCGCGTCGGTTAATCGCGACGATTTATCTTTCAGCGGTTTCGCAATTTCTTTTAAAAACGCCAACGTTTATGGCCCGTTTCTAGAGCGGCCCCGTCTCCGGACGGCGATAAATAGTTGGACGAGTAGTTATAATTAATTCCGCGCACGTGATAGCGATACTCGACCGTGCTCTCGGTGCAGTTTTATGACCGCGCGATGCGCTCGGACGTGGGACGCATAAGTGCGTTTTTCTACGCCGTTAAAAATGCGAAACACGATTTTATTCTGCCGAAGCGATGTTTTCTTATTAATTCATGCTAACATAATAGACTCGTAACTCGAAATTTGCATCAGTCTGTTTGTCGCAGGGCCGCATCTGTTTGTTCAATTTTAATGGCGAAGGCGCGCGCGTTCGCAATTAACAAAATATCTAGATGCACTCTAACTCGTTATTCAAGTAGATCAATTTGCTCCACCATTATTTCTTTTTACCGGCAACTAATTTAGATAACGTATATTAACAATGTGGAATGCGCAAGAAGTTATCTGATATTCTAGGCGCGTAAGACGTGGGTATCCTAATTATCGCGTTCCTTAGCGCACAATAGTACTAAGATTGGTCTAAGAGATACGTGATATTAGCTCGCGAGACATTAATTATAATAATAATAATAATAATAATACAAACACGCGTACGCATATTAAGCGAGAACTAAAACCATTTTTGTCTTGATTGTGCAGGTCTTAGTGCCGATTCAACGCGGAGACTGCAAGGGCAGTCATCATTATTGGTGAGTAACGATTATTCACTTTGAATAATTTTTTCTTTTTATCAAAGTTCCGTTTTATGGGTCGCTATTCAGTACATGTATTTCTTCGTGGTGCGGATGACTCGTGCATAAAGTATCCTTGTTGAAACGCCCCTATTACCGCAGCTTCGTGCGGTGGAAACGAGCCGCGCACTGAATGGGATTGCGATTAGCGAAAAGCGGGTCGCGACGTTTTCGCCTGCTGGCCGCGAGAAGGCGAAGGCGAAAGCAAAGCCGGTGCAAAGCAAAACGGTCCGTGCGCACGGAGAAGGGTTAGGGAAGAGAGACGCGCGAAGTGGTCAGACTGGTGTAACAGGACGTTACCCTCTGGTTGCATGCGGCAAGGGCAGGACGCGATATTGTTATTGCGCCTTCCTTCATCCTTCGCGCGCGATTCTCGGCTGCGGGCAACCAGTGGTTCTCAAAGCCTCAACCTTTGGGCATTTCCCAAATGTTGAACATTATTTTTTATTTCAATTCTCGGCGATCGAATTAAATCGAATATAATTTTGCTTTGTTTGGAAAAGGATATACAGAGTTTCTATTTTTTTTTCCTTTCTTTTTTTTAATAACTTGAAATTTAATCGTAACTATTTCGTGTCCGATCAATCTATGCTTTTCCAAAATTTCCAAATTAATTAAATTGTATTAAATTTTATTTTTTGAAAAGAAGTATGGACATTTGTTTTAGAAACTTGAAACATTCATGAATTTTTAGAAATTTTTAAACCACTTAAAAAAAAATGAAGAAATGATCGAAAACGAGAAACCTGTATAATTAAACTAATAAGATAAAATGTCCTTTATTGTACCGCAAGAGTTGTTATCAGAATTTTATTAAAAAAAAAATCTTTCTAGAAAATATCTTTTTCTAGAAAATATCTTTCAGTCGTTTGTATTTATCTAGGGATTTACTCGTATTTTCCTCCTCGTTTTCCATTTTCCTCGTTTTCTCCGATGCAGGTAACGAGGATTGGACGGAGTCGAAATCCTGTCGATCGCGCGTTTCGCTTTTTACCTTCGATCCACCGCGTTCCACCTGCAGTAACATTGTTACTCGCCTCGCACATCTCGCTTTTCATCTCCCATCGCATTTTCATTACTTCCCGCCGCGCCGCGAGTCGATGTCCCGGTGGTACGCTGAAACGCGAAGTAGCGAAAACAAATGGCCCTGCGGAGATTAAAAATCACGCGTTGTCATAGATTTTGTCTCGCGGCAACGTTATTTCATCGTGTTTACTCGTAATCATGATACACGCCGATACGTGAGATCGTTTCGAATATACTCGTTCGCAGTGCGCGGACCCTTTTAGATGTTCTCTATTTACGCGTTCGTTATAAATCAGTGTATCAGTGTAGACCGCAAAGGGTTAACCTAATGCTACGAAATGGGATAGTTGACGCGGCGCCCGCGCCGAATGGATCGGTCCTTATGGTGGAATCAGCAAACGCGAATAATAGCACTCGGTGGTTTCGCGGTAATTCCGCAACTTGATCGCGCTGTTATTTCGAAATCCCAAGTGCGTCAGTACGATATCATGAAAGATGATGTACATTTAGTGCGTTTTGGCGTTTTTTACGATGTATTTAAAAATGACATTCAAGTTTTATGCGTCATCTAAATTGTCAATCGACTTTGTTAGACCATCGAGATCAGTGAAACGGAACGCGTTGCGATTGATAATTTTACGAGCTCTCTTTCTCTCTCTCTCTCTCTCTCTCTCTCTCTCTCTCGCCATTGTTGCGTTGACGACCGCGGTCTAAATGGCTCCGGCTTTAAGGATTGAGTTTCCCGACTAATTACTACTCTTGTTGCAACTAGGTTGATGTCAGCTCTGGTACGTTTTCACAGGCGTGGCGGGCTAAACAATTTTCTTTTATGACACTCCCCGTTTACGATATCGTAGAGAGGAATGCTTTAAAGGTCGACTGTTAATCTTTTAACCATCATTTTGCTTCGTCTCTATTAGTCGAGGAATTTTATTTCTTCATTGCCCGACGCGCTTCTTGAATAATGCGGTTGCGTGAAATCGTCGACATTGGCCGAACGAGTAACAGTTTTGATAGATAGCCTTACAGATTACGACGCGTTGAAATAATTTCTAGCCAAGAATCAAGGACTGATAAATCTTGGAGACATGGTAAGTTTCGCGCTGCGGAACTTGCGAAACATTCTGTACTGTAAATTCGCCACTCACGTTTACAAATTTACGACCGTTACATGGAAATTCCTGCAAACAACGCCTCTGGCGTAATTAACGCCAGACATCATCGTAAAATTTGTTCCCGTCCGAAAACGCAGCATAATATTACGTAATATTAATCAAGGACGGTCTAACAAAATGCCCGCTAACGAAGTGTAGCGAGAGAGAAAGAGAGCGTGCGCGTGCAATTTCGTAACGTTGAACAATATCGTGCGGGCAAATAATTACTTTCTGGCCAACACGCGCAACTTTGGCTGTCGGAATAAACGCCCGGACTTTTCCGTCAACTCCGAGAGGGTGCAACGCCGGCACTCTTGGTTCGTTCGCGTGCCCATGCTCACGCGAGACGCAACCCGGGGCGCAACGTCGTTTGTCCAAATGATCTTTCTCGGACGCGTTTCGCTACGTTCCAGCGCGGTTATCGCGGCAATTTTGCAAATAACCGTCAAAAGAGGAAGGGAGAGAAAGAGAGCGCGCTTCGGCCGAATTGGTCGAATGAATGAATGAATTTGCGGACACGGGACGGAATTCACACTCGCGCTAAATAAATTTGGTAGTAGCTCGCTCGGTCTTGTTCGCTTCCGGCTTGTTCGTTTCATACAGTCTAATTTTAAGCTTGGCCGACCGGACGAACGAATGCTCGGACGACGGACGGACGGATGGATGGATAGGCGGTGGATAGATGGATAGATGGATGGACGGATGGATGGATGGATGGGTGGGTGGATGGACGAACGGATGGGAATGCATGTGGAACATGGAAGCTCGTTAGATGCTCGCCTTATGGAAATAATTGGATCGTCAGCCGCAGAAACGCGTGTGCGCGACGATCGATTTCTGTTCCATCTTCCAAAAGCGTAGATACGGTTGTTAGAGTTTATTGAAGAAGAAAATATTGTTAAGTATTTTAATAAAAATCTAAAAATTAATTTGTTTTATTCCGTAACGCGTGAATATTGCTTAACATTATTCAGAAAATTTGCATTGAAAAAAATAGCTTTTAAATTGCATATACAATATATCGTAAAAACGATATATTCTCGTTACAAACGCTTTTAATGACATCGGCGATTTTTGGTATTTTATTGCATTTCACTGAAACGAATCGGCCATTTAATGAATATAGGCAATATTTAATTTTATGTAAAATTAATATTTAATTGAAACATGAATTATATAATAATGTATAATTAATTAATAAAATGACGTATATTAATAAACAACAATTAAACAATACGTGATTACATAATAGAAAAAAGATGTTTAGCTATTCTTTTTCAATTATTCTATCTTTAGAGTTCGGTGATATTATATTACACGGTCCGTTTGAGCCATCTCGTCAGTATTGGCCGGCACAAAGCTTAACTCGATTTATATCAAGTACAAAAGGGACAATCCTATTAAAGTGACTATATCTAAACGCTGTAAATAGGTCACAGACGGTGAAACGTCTTTGCAAGAGTACAAATTGGCGTGAAATCTTGCACAGAGTATATTTGTATGCGTGAATAATATTCGTCTTACATCGCCCGTCGTCTAATCGTCTGTCTTGTTCTTTGATGTCCGAATAACGATGTTCGAGTTTTGTCAGTGTGGGTCTATCGGCGTGCAAATTGTGAATTTTGTAGTCTCGAGTATTCCGTAAACTTCATACAGTCAGGCATTTCATCTACGAATGCAGAGAATTATGAAACCGCGAATCGCGAATAGATCGTGTATCTTTACCATCGGGTTCGATGTGTTAACGCCGCTGTTCTTTCGCATATAATCGTGGCTGCGTGGAGAGAACACACACACACACTCTCTCTCTCTCTCTCTCTCTCTCTCTTTCTCTCTCTATTTGGCTACGTTGTTACCACGCAACCACGTTTGTCCGAGCTTCCGGCTTTCCAATCTTCTTGTCTGTCCGTACTTTGCATATTTCTTCAGGCATATTTCTTTTCGGTGGGAACGCGCGAAGTGTTTTGTAGGCAGCTCGCCTAGTGCGTTTCAGCCAACTCCATGTACCGTAAGCAAAATGGGGACGTCTCGCATACCGGGTATCGAATTTTACGGGCGGTTCGGTGGCGTTAATCATTCTATTTCGGGTTCCCCGAAGAGCGAATGGTGCGCGACGCGTGCATTAGCAGACGCGTCTCTCATATACTGACGTCAAACGTCGAATTTCTAAGCCAACTCCGCTTAGTCTCGGCCAATAATCTCGTGGTTCACCTGCCAGCCCCTTCCTTTCCCTCAGTCCTCCCTCCCCCCCCTCCCTCTTGAACCTCCCTTCTGCTCGTCCAAGTCGAACATTATGCTCGGCGGCGATCGCGAGCGAAGTATGTGCACATATGCAACGCTCATCCATATTCATGCTAATTTCCATGCGACTCTGTACTCGTCGCGCGTGAACGGTCGATTTTATTTTCCGCTTAATAATGCCGTGTTCAACCGACGCATTATATGCCTCATTCGCGCAACTCATTAGCGATCTTTTTGTTTTGGAATTTATGAAAAATAGCCAATAGGAATTTATTTAATCAAAATTTATTCAGAAAGTCTACAACGAGTCAATCGAGATTACGAGAAGATTGACGTGTCAATATTTTTTATACGTGACGTATATTACGAAAAAAATCGATAGGATAGTGATAACTGTGGATAAAGGATAGTATGAGGATAGTATCCCGAAGAGAAACGGATATCTCGAAACGCTTGATAGAACGATGTTAAACAAACTCCTTTTACGTGCTGCGAGCTTCAATCGATAAAATGTACGCGATTCATTTAACGTTTCCCGCACTCTCGCTCGGGGTTTTGCCGCTGTTATGTTTTAGCCGCGTATTAAAGTTGTATTTAAAAAAAAAAGAACAATGAGAGATTTTTTGGCGCACTGTTTATACGCACGTAGTGCGGTTTTTTCTCGAATAAAATACTCGTAAAAAAAAAAATTATTTTACGGCGCTGGCGCGAGCGAATTGAAACGTGATCGAGGGGAAATATTTTGATTCGCGGTGAGAAAAAGGGTCGCGGCGCGGGACGCCGCGGTTGAAAAGTCCATCGTGCGAGCAGGTATCGTCTACGAGGCAGCTATCGCGTGGAGCGAAAGCCGCGTGAACACAGCAGGAAAAACAGGAAACGCACCTCTCTCGTTCCGACGACCGAGGTTTACGGTACTTCGAACCGCGAATAGCGCACGATGTTACATCGCTTTTTATGTGCATCGACTGCTCCGCTAGTCGCCGATACGTTCGTCGTCGCGTTTATGCTACTGACCAATCCCCCGTTTCTTCTTTTATCTCCGCACCAAGCTGGCAATTTCTGAGTCTCGCAACTTCCGCTTTACTTTATCCGAGCTCGCTATTTATTGAAACGCAGATGCCTTTGCAAGTAGATCGCGAGGTTCTTGCATTCCTCCGACACATTCCTCGTCGATCTCGAAGAGACAGCTATCGTTTGAGGAAAAAATGAGTACAGTAGAATATATGCTGTAGAATGATTTATTTCATATAATCGTTGTGTGCATCGAAAAAAGAACATTATTGCTTTGTGATGCTTTTTTTACGGGTTGCCTTTTACATGATGCTCCAAACGACAAGAAACACCCTATCCTTCCGTCTCGAGACAACGTATCGCATTCGGGATATTACCCGGTCCTTGACTTGTAGATCAGGGCCAAATCGATCGCGCGGATATAATGCGACCAGGGCAGTTTACAAAATTACGAGATATCCCAGTGGGAATCGACGTTGGGGGCCGAGGTAGGAAACAGGAAGAGGGCCGTGATGGCGGGAAACGCGCGCGCGCACGCGGAGTGAAAGGAGAGGCCAGATGAGAGGTTCGGAGCAAAAACGGTAAACAAGCTTCTTTCGTTGCAACGACGACTTGGATTTATGAGGCTCCGCTGTCCGGTCTATGGACAGCCTCTCCTCCTCCTCCTCCTCCTCCTCCTGGCTTTGTACGACGAGCGTGCACCGAGCCATCGAGGTTCCTTTCCAGGATATTCCCCTCGTTCTTTTTTTCCCTTTTACGGTGCTTTTCCTCGTCCACGGGGGTAGCCGACGACCCGTCGTTTGTAAACTGCCGCGTACGATCTTTCCTCAATCCCCCACGCGCTCTTTGTCGCATCACGATTTTCCGCATCTTTCTTGCGGTATTAGCTGGACGAGAAACGTGTGAGTACTCTTTTTTTTTGTTTTGTTTTCTTAAATCGATATTCCTTCCAAAAGCGTTTTAGGCGTCAAGTCCTTTATCGTGGACTTTCGGGGCGCCAGTAGAGGTATCGCTGCGCGTATTTCTCAAATATTGAATGAAGGTATCGATATCCGATACTTTCGCGGCGACCCGCACAATTTCCACGACGCCGGGATTGCTAGCGTCGCGTCGTCGCCGCAATTATTCGCCGTCTGCGCGGCGACGAAATAATTACTTGGACAGTATATAACTATGGGGAACACTATTATCCGCTCTTCGGAGAAACGGTTCCTGTCACGATACGAGCGACTGCGCTACTTGCGCTCCTCTTTCACCAAACTTTCGGGAAAATTGAAATAGTTGGGTCGGTCGCTTAACTCTCGACGCGATATTGCTATCGATACACTTCCTCCCTTCGTCGTTCTTTACTTCTCTCCCTCTTCCTTTACTTCCTTTCTTGCTCTTTGCTATCTCCTGTTATTTTTGACGAACGGACGAATAAAGTCACTTGCACAAATTTGTGATTAGAGCAGAAAGACGAGCACGATATTGTGACTGATTACATTTCGCCTGGTATGCTTCACCGTGAAACTTTAACGGTACTTTGGTTAATCAGGTTATACACCATGGTATCTACTTGTTTTAATTGACCGTGGTTCGTGATACGCAGTTGAAGAGCATATAGTATAGCGCCGCGTCCGTGCCAGACTTCGTCGATAGCTTGGGTAGTATAGCTTCAAATTGAAGTTTCGAGAGTACTCGACTAACAGACGTTGTGCATTTAACGCTTGAAAAAGCTTCCATCGTAATATCAAAAGTTTGTTTCTCATAATGCGCAGCGAAAGGATAACTTAATTTAAACAACAAATTGCTCATCGATTGCTGTACATATGTATCAACCGTGTCGAACATGAAGATACGAAAAGGTGTTTGTGTCGAGGGGTCCGGGAACGAGGCTGTAAACCCATCGTAAATCGCGGCGGGCTGTGCCGGCCCAATTATCGGGTCTCCGAGAAACGAGAGGTGCGTCTGGAAGGGGAGATTCAACCTCGCGTAATGATCGCGAAATGGAGCACCGCGCGCATCGAAGGATTAATTGTCCTCTTCCCTCTTTTCTCGCGCTCCGGTCGCGTCGTTTCTTTTTGTCTCACGTGCCAATATATCACATATGGACTAGCGTGCGGACTGGTTATGGACTAGTTAGTCGTTACACTCTTGCCGAGAGTGGACTTTCAGGCGCCTCACGCCACTACCACTGTAGACTCCGCGGCGCCCTTTTTTTCATTCCCTCTCACGTGCTTCGCCAATCTCAGTCTGTCTCTGTTATTCTTGCTCTTTCTCTCTCTCTCTCTCTTGTTTTTTTTTTGCGCACGAGCGAGGAACACACGCACGCGTATACACAATCAACCACCATGTGCACCCTCTATCATTTCGTCGTTCGATTTCTCTCGCGCGACTACGATGAAGCGCTCGCTCGACTGAAATTCCCCTTTGCCTTCAGGAGACCTTTTCGACTCGCGTCACGAGAAGCATGATCACGCACCCGAGTCGCGGATCGATGGCTGCACCATAGACTCGAGTTAAAAAATATAATTCCGTAAATGGTGCTTGTGTAATAATACACAGTCATTTTATTAAATAATATTTTATTAAATATTCTCAAGTATACATTGTTGGAAAAGCTTCCAAAGCTTGTGATTATTATGTAACTGAAAAGTAATGAATGACATGAAAATTAACAATAAGTTATATTAGTCTTAAATGTAATAAGCGTGTGCATTAAATTTAAAGAACGTAGTATTGTACAAAATAATTTACGCGTTAATGACATATAAAAGGTCTGTGAAACAGACACGCTTAGTTAATGACTAGTTAAAGTTATAAATAATTATTTCAATTATTGTTAATTAAAATGTCATTTATATCCACCAATGAAAGGTATATTAAATTTGATTACACTTAATTTTTTAAGTTATTAATTAAACTTTTATTAACATATACATTAACAGTCTTTCTAGTTAAAGAGAATTTAAATTTAATTTGCCAGTGTACATTAAAAATTAATGAAATGTTAAGACTATTTCTAACAGTGATTATTTCTATTTCTTTTATTCATACACAGTGCAACAATTAATTTTTAAGACTGGCGCCAAATCTCAGCAAGTAGTGGCGACATCTGTCGATCGGTAGCATCCTTAGAAATTGTATCATGGAACAAAGAGCGGTTATTAAATTTAACGCAAGACTTGGTAAAAGTGCATCAGAAACATTCCAGTTGGTGCAGCAAGTGTATGGCGATGCTTGTTTAAGTCGATCAAATGTTTTCGTGTGGCATAAACGATTTTTGGATGGTAGAGAATCGCTAGAAGATGACCAACATACGGGAAGGCCAGTGTCAATTCGAAAACCCGAAACGATCGAAAAAATACGTAATTTTATTGCAAATCACCGCAATGCTTCACTGAGAATGATGGAAGCGGCTTTGAACATCAACCGAGAGACGATTCGGACCATTCTTCACGAGGATTTGGGCAAAACAAAGGTTTGTGCTAAGTTTGTTCCACACACTTTGACGGATGAACAAAAAGCAATGAGAGTTAGCCATTCCATAGACATCGTTGTAGCTGCCAGAAATAATCCAAACTTCCTGAAATCCATTGTTACGGGGGATGAAATATGGTGCTTTCAATTCGATTCAACAACCAAGCGCCAAAGTGCGGAATGGAAGTCGAAAAATTCACCAGAAGCCAAGAAAACACGAAAAGTGCCTTCAAAAATCAATACAATGCTCATCACATTCTTTGATAGTAAAGGAATTATTCACAAAGAATTTGTTCCATCTGATCAAATAGTTACTGGCGACTATTATCTTGAAGTTTTGAAGCGTTTGATGGCCAGAATCCGTCGTATCCGTCCCGATTATCAAGATCCAAACAGTTGGACGCTATTGCACGATAACGCGCCATCTCACAAGTCACTCAGTGTTTGTCAATTTTTGGCCAGAAATCAAGTCTGTGTGCTCAATTATCCGCCATATTCACCTGATTTGGCCCCGTGCCACTTCTCTGTATTTCCAAAATTGAAATTGAAGTTAAAAGGATGCTTTTTCGAAGACATTCCGACCATCCAAACAGCTTCAACACGGGAACTAGAAGCAATACCACAAAATGAGCTTAATCATGCATTTGAATCCCTTTTGAATCGCTGTAACAAGTGTATTGAAGCAAGAGGAGATTATTTTGAATAAAACAACTTGAGATTTTGTGTATTTTGTTTCTATCGTGTTTTATTGGTCCAGTCTTAAAAATTAATTGTTGTACCGTGTATGAATGAAAGAAATAGAAATAGTTACTGTTAGAAATAGTCTGAACATTTCATTAATTTGTAATGTACACTGGCAAATTAAATTTAAATTTTCTGTAATTAAAAAGACTATTAATATACATGTTAATAAATTTTTAATTAGTAACTTAAAAATTAAATGTAATCAAATTTAATATAAATAATGTCGCGTTTTTTTTCTAAATTAATTTCCAGAAATATTAAAAAATTCATACATGCTTTGTGATCTCAAGGACATGAGGTATTTCACACCTCGGAGAACAATCTCACACGTCGTACGCGATGACCTGACGGCACGGCAGTTCCACGATGGACTTTTAATCCTCGTTGCTCGTCGGAGATATTTTTGCGCGTTCCGTTCAAGTTATTCTCGGCACGCCGTAACGGGAAAGAATAAGGGATAAGTCGGCCACGAATCGGAAAAGCGCCCTTTTGCACGGAATTGTTGCAGCAAATTATTAACGTCGCGTGTCGGTATCAAGCAAGTGTACCGGTATCGATTCCGCCGTCCCGCTTTTTCATCGCGTGCGTATGCAACACGCGGAGGCATCTAGATGCCACCGCGTCGCTTTAATTTCCATTTGCGTCCCGCCGACATTGTTATTAAGCCCCGAGTCTCGCGAACACTCGATCTTTCCCTCGCGGAGGCGAGAGTCGCGACGACCCTTTCCGCAGCAAGAAAATAATTGCCGCTGAATCCCTCGTAGCGGGGGATTCCTTTCTCGCGGGCCTACGAATCATCCGTTCGAATAGTCTGAAGCGCAATATTTGCGATGACGCGGCTTTAAAAATAATTCCGTTCGTTGCTCCTGTTGTAAACAAGCACGGAAATTGCGCCGCACGGAGGAGAAAGTTTCCGCGTTATCTTATATCTGAATATAATATATCCGGCGATTCGTTTTGAAATTATTAAACAAAACAAAATTATTGCGTACAGTTCGGTTAATTATCCCGCAACCAGGTTTGGCTAGTGTACGTCAGTGTATCGTTATCGTCATCGCGCGACCCGAGGTCGAAAGCCAAGTCAAGCTTTAGCTCTTTCGACACTGTAGTCGCGTGCGTTTGTAATCAGCTTAGGTCTCGAGTACGACGGGTACGACCTAGTTCAGTCCACGCGTTTCGTTTGCATATTTGGTTTGCATACCACGCCGAGTACAAAGAGTGCGCTTTACTGTCACGTCACGGGTTTAAAACTGCGGTTAACGTTACGCCACGCTCCACGGAAGTGTGCAAAATCGAAAGGAAAAAGTTCAATTTGGGAATTGCCCACGGAAAACTGTTAAATAGTTGGATTCGGAGCGTTTCTGCACTTTCGGATCGAGAGAAATTAAACGATTTTACGTTACGTAAAAACATTGCTGCGAAATTAACTTTGCAAAATTATGGCTTGAAAAAAGTAAATAAGTCAAATGAAAGACACGACCGTTTCTATTTGCAATTGGAAGATGTGTTCGTTCGATACACGAAAGGCGATACACACTGCATTACGTGCAGTACCGATGCACCGAGACACACCGTACTCGCACGTACGCTCGTCGCCTCGTTAGAAATATGCCACGCGCAAGTTTCTGCATTCTCCTGTAACTGCCTATGATCTTATGTTTCGACGTTTCCATTGTCAGGCGTACGTGTTTTCGTATGCCGCGCGTGTAACTGCGATTTCTATGCTAAACGCGCAGCAGAGCCGACAAATGGCAGTCAGCAGCTTCGACGCGTTACATTCTCGTTTCTTTTTCCTCTGGGAGGAGGAACGACGATACCGTCGCAATCCCTACGCGACGCGGAATTTCGGAGCGAAACGACTCGTCTATTGGATATATCGGAGACATGAGTCGCGCATGTGAGTTTAGTTAACAAAGCTTACGGTCGTGGTGTCACGAGGATATGTCGCGATATGTGTTATTACCGGAGAAACGCTATTGTGCGGTTAGCCCCACTGTTCTTCGATCAAACAGACTGATTATGTAATTAATTATTCGCAGTTCAATCGTGTTACATTAAACATTCTGGACTGGTGAGCAGATAAACAGCGATTATCATGACAATTTAAATACATAATCTCTATTGATTTTGACAAAATTTGATTCTCCTTTGCTGCAACTACGCAAATAATATAATTACGATATCGAGGGATTGGGGATATTGAAATACAGGATCTACACCCGATCCTATATTTCAACTTTAAGTGACGAAAGGAAAAATTGAATTTTTAGCAACAAATTTGCGGGAGGATCGTAAAGATGCTTGCTGACATCCGTAGTATTAAATTGATCGTCAATTTCTCTCTCTTATTCCGGATGTTGCTTTTCTGCTTCAATTATTTAAGAGCTGTGTTTGAAATCGAAAGTAACGACATACATTTCGAAAGAATTAGAAATTGTATGTAAAATCATGCAAAAAATATTATTTCAACACTGAGATCTAGACGTGATCGTTAAGGCTTATCAATTTATTTGTGCTTAAAAATAAAATTTATTAGATTTATATTGTAAGGCGTAGAAAGCACAAGCATAGCTATTGAGCTTTTAAGGGATTCCGTATTCTTTCGATTGATTGCCGATGCACGTCAGCCGCCAAAACGTTAGAAGAGTTTGATCGTGTTAAAGAACGAAAATCAACGTGTTAGCAATTTTATCTGGGAAAAGAAATCGCTGGGTCGTGGCATTTACGCTCGTGGTCATTTAAAAGAGCTAAATTTTTAATTCCGCAATGAATTTTTGCGGTGATGCGAAGGGTACTGACGACGCACATAGCAAAGAGTTATCGGGACGCCGACGGAAAATTAATTGTCGCTTCTGCGTTAGAGCAGTTCCGTGGAAAGTAGAAATAATGGAATTTTAATTCCATCGAGTTATCATTCCAGACATATTTCCGTCGTTGTTTATCGGCAATTTGCCGTGGCACCTGCCGTTAAAACAGCTGTGCATTTTCCTTTCACTCAGATGTGTCGTTTATTGGAATGCACAGCCTTAAGAATAATAAACCGTTTTGCACAATTACTAGCTCTGTGTTAATAAAAAATGCTTCTCGAGGCATTGACTTGTTTTCACGGAATAACATTGTAGATGAAACACCTAAATCTGTATACGTTAACACGCATTGTAGAACTGGATGGACTGGTGTGCGAGCAGCATCGTAATTCATCGTCCGTTAAATCACCTCGTTTGCCTTAATGACGCCAACGGCGTGGGAAAGCCGTTTTACGAGATGACGTGCGTACACTCGCCGTCGTCTTTTATTGCATTAATTCGACGTTTTCGTCAAGAAAGTCCGCGACCATACGCCACGCGATCTTTGGTCGCGTGGCGTATGGTCGCGGGCTTTCTTGACGAAAACGGTGTATGTTAATCCATTATAAATTTATGCACCATAATTTTGGCGTCACGTTTTGTGACGGAGATGACGTTGTATGAAAATTGTAATAAAAGCGAGTCGAGTTACGAGTGTGTAAACTCAATTCATTATTTACGTCCGTGAAACGAATTTCGCGATGCGATACGACGGAGGAGACGAATATTTTCTGAAGAAAGATCCTTCATTTGCTTGTTTCAGGAATAATGAAGAGAGAAGCCGAGGCTGGCGCCATGACAGGTTCCGGGGGACCGACCAGCCCCCATAAGCGCTATCGACAGGGTGACGATGAACTCCGTCTTCTCATCCCGAGTAAGGTGAGTGTCGTCGATCGATACGTCGCGGTATCGTGAAACTATCGCCCAAAACGTGGTATAATTTGCCTCAGATTTCAGGATAAAACTTTACTTGTAATTTCTATTATTTGATTTAATTGTAATTTTAGTTTTAATTATTTTGAACACGCGTATGTGCTTTAACACTTTGTGCACGCGATACGACAATTTTGTCCTGCAAATTTTTTTTTTGAAAAGAATATCTACTGTGATTAGTTATAACATTTATATATAATTTTTTGAAATATACAATTATACAAATAATTTCTGGAACTTTTTAAGTAACGTAAGAGTCATTGAAGAATTTTTTCACACTTGAAGAAATAATGAAAATTAATTTAGAAATGTCATATGGCCGAACGTGTACTGAGCTGTCGAAAAACAACGTGTGTACAAAGTATTAATATACATTTATGTATGTACGTTAAAGCACATGTGTTATACGCGAGTATTCCGATTTTACAAATATTTTTCGTATTACACATGGTAAACATAAAATTACAAACAGAATCTTGAATTCTGATGCGAATTATGTAGATCGTCTTAAATGGACTTAAAACTTAAAGACAAGCAAAAAGGCGTTCTTGCGCCTGTTTTCATGAACTATTGTTTCGCCCTGGCTTCCGATTAACGTTCACGTTCATCGTACGATTTGGAAGCGTTTGTACCGTTCCCCGAGTTGCAATCGTTGACGCTCGGAAATGTCGATGTTAGCAACGCCCTCCTCCGTCTCTTCGCCGGGTGTGCAGTGTGCATAGTGTTCCAACGCACGATGCGAGCGAGCAGGTCGGATGTGCTTCCCACGTGTTTCGCCACTGGGTCACTGTATTTTCCAGTCACGCGTACCCGGTCTGACTCTTTTCGCCGTTGCATCCGTGTACGAATGTGAATGCGGTAAAACGACTCCCATACGCGCAACACGGTACCCACCTCCGACGAGTCCGTTTTCATCGTCGGGACAGCCGGACGGCTCTTCCGGTCATTGTCGCCACGCTCGGCGGACCGTTATCGGTTTCTCTCGACTGCTTTCTTTTCCCCGCGGGAAATTCCTGTGGATCTGCGAACGTCGAGACCTCGGGAATTTTGGTAGATCGACGAAAATGCAGCCGTTGTCTGTACAGCCTGGGTTAGAGACCGGTGCAGGTGCCTCTCTCTTGGTATCGAGGTTGCCTTTAGTTGCTGCAAGTTCTCCATCTCTATCGCCGATTTATCGTCAGACCGGATGTTTCTCGACTGGGCGGATATTTTCTTGCGCCACCATTTCCTCCGTGGTACAATAAGACGCAGCAGGCGAATATCGCGATTGCCGCCACCGCCGCCGCCGCCGCCGCCGCCGCCGCCGCCGCCTGCTGCTGCTGCTGCTGCTGCTGCTGTTGCTGCTGCTGCTGTTGCTGCCGCCCGCTTTCGAGGGCATCGAGAGAGAAGTAATATCGTGAATCGAGGTCTATCTGTACCTCCTTTCGCTCGGTAGTGATTGATTGTAGCATTGAGAATATCGAAGGGAGCAGTAAAGCACTCGTTTTCTTACGCTTCCTTTGTTCGACGTATTTTCTGAGGAGGATGCCGAAGATTCTATCGCCCAACGTTCTGCGAGCCGACCGGTGGGGAACGAGTTTTTTTTTTATTTTAAATTTTATTTTTATTTTTCTATTTTATATTTATTTTATATCATTTCCCCGTGGTTTCCTTCGACGTGACATACATTGATATTTTTTTGGGCTGGACTCTCACCAGCAACGATCCAATTTCGCGAATTCCGCGCGCGAGTTCGCGACGCAAGGCCATCCAATTATCGAAATAATTCCAGCTCGACATTGTCCTTAGCATAATCCCGTAAACCGTTTGCGTCTCGCGCACGCTAATAAGCTTAATTGAATTGAATGACCGATCGTCACGGGAGGGAGCACAGATAAGCGTGTCATCATCGTCCATTGGCACGCGAATGCCCGAAAAAACCTAACGTCGCGTGAAAATGATACCTAACGCGTGCGATGGGGTTACAGCTCGCCCGCGTCTCTCTTAATTATCGTGGATCACTTTTGACGAAGGGAGGAGGGAGGAGGGAAATTTGTGAATTCGACGCTCGACGTTCGTCAGGGTGTTACCCGACTTTGGTGAGATTCGACCTTTCGCGGCACGTGACATCATCGCGAACGGCCGTGAAGCGGCGATCGCGCCTGTTAATTTCGTAATGGACAACAAGAGCGATGTGTGTGCTATACACCGAGGTGGTGTGCCCCGATGCGTGCGATTTAATCGGCGCCGCGAGGGCGCCTTATTGCGATCCAGCCGGTCGAGCACGAACGCGAACGTTCGTCGCGCTTGATCGCGGTCGATTCTCTGGCTACGTAATCGACGATATCATCGCGCGCTGTCATTGGTACCCGACGTTGTGTCAGGGACGACCGCATTGTGTGCAGCATTACTGATAGGTACCACGACCTTCGCGAGAAGTCGCGAGATTCGTCACGTTCTTCGAGGAACACTTCTTAGGGAAATTCGTGTGTATCTTAATAGAAATATGAATCTCACGCAGAAAAATAATGTCAAAAAGAGCTAACTCAGTTTACTTTTTTTTTCTTCTAATAAGTAACGATTATTTTTTTAACAAGGAATATTTTCTTGGTGATTGTATTATACATTTGTATAATTAAAATATAATCATTGTCATGGAAAACTTCATTATCATATATTAAAAGAATTTATTTCGATGAATTATTATACTATTTCGATGAATATTAAAATTGTATCTAAGAAAAGCCAGAACAATAAACAAATTGAATTTTGTTTTAACATGATATTCTTGATTGAAATATTAAATTGCTAAGAGTCAGAATAATAAACAAATTGAATTAAATTACCCAGAATTAGAATAATAAACAAATCGAATTTTTGTTATTTTTCTGTGTGCGCACAGAAGTTTATTTTAAGTAAATATTACTTGCTTCAAGTAATTGAGGAGTGTATTTTAAGACCATGATGGTAAATGGTAACAGATTATATATGCTGCTTTTAAAATATATATATATGTATAATCTAGCCATTAAGAGTTTGTTTTAATTAACAGATTCAATTTGAATTTATCTTATTCAGTTTAGCTGTAATATTTATAATATAAACTGTAGATTTTCAATATGAATAATGCATATTGAAACATGACCTCAATATACTGAATATGCAACAAGGTATATTGTAATAAAAAGATAATATAAATAGTTTAGTTTAGATAACTTCTAAGACAAGTGAGCATTGATTAGTAGGTAGTAGCTACGCTGAAAAAAATGTTTGTATTCAAGTATTAATATATTTATTTTAGCATTATTTTTTTGATTTAAATAAATATTAGCTAGTATAAAATAATTTATTTTTAAACTTTGAAAACATTTTTTTTAATAAAAGAAATGATGTTAAATAAATTTAATTGAATATAAAAATTTTTTTTTTAATGTAAGACAACTTTTTCATCTCATGACTAGACATGAGGTTCAATTTCTACTAAAGTACAGGTACAAATTCGGAGGTTTTATCGATCCCTTCGTCTACGAATTTGTATTTTCTCGAAGCACGAACAACGTTGCTGTGCCGGATGAAAATGATTGCATTTCTACGTCTGCTGTATGTCATAATGCCGCGCATCGAGGCGCGTCCTTGACGCGCCTTTTCGCGGAGGAGAAAGTGTTAATTGCCAGACATTGCTAGAGCTTATTTAATTAACTCGGCGGACCTGTCGTTAAAGGTAGCGCACCGTGCGTGGCGTAATTAATCCGTATAGATCGCGCACCGAGTTGCAATTATTTTACGTTTCATGGAGAAACGGGTGATCATGCTCTCGCGCGATATCTGACACGTGCCGGAAGTCTAGGCTGCGGTAAAATTAAAAGCCTAACTAGAAGTGGACGGTAGGTTTATCTCGGGCATCAGAAGAGACTGGAGAAAGCGAAATATTGATGCACGAGCCCGGAGTTCGTGACGGCGGAATGGAATTTCCGTATTTCATCCTCTTTATGCTCCGAGGCAGATTATCTCACTTCCAGATTTTTCGTTCATTAAATATTTGCCGGCTACGCCCTCGACGGGAGATAGTTGTTTAATTAATATTACAAAGACTGAGAAGACGACCACTCAAATATATACCTGCTCTTTGTGATCTATACCGTAATCTCGGCGGAAGTTTAGATATCAAATATTTGTAAACATCACTCGCTGTCACTTCTTTCGATCTGTTAACATTTCTCTCCGAAAATACTTTTAACAGATTGAAGATACACTGAGAGAAATGTTTGGTAAAATCAACCAACGTTTGAATAGTGATGAAATGAATTTTATAGTTATCATTACTAAATATAGTTGTTTTACCAAACAATTTGTAGCTTTATCCAAATAATTGTAATTATACAACAAATTACCAAAAGTTTTGTTAAATGTAATTAACAGTTGTAAGTTTTTGGTACCGGTAACTACAAAATTCATTTGATCACTATTCAATCAAACGTTAGTTGCTCTAACCAAACGATTTCTCTCAGTGTATTTATTTAATCTAATAACCGTTGTTTATTTAAGTTATATTTGTGTTACAGGTTGCTGGTTCGATAATCGGCAAAGGTGGTCAGAACATCACGAAACTCAGGAGTCAGGTAAGCTTTTGCGCTTCGATTCGTTTGTGATTTCGCTATAGTTTTGTTCCTGTCTTCGTCTATTTCTCGCCATACTCCTTACTGGGAGTAAGCATAAAAGAGATAGTGAAAGACAAGGATCATACGAATAATCAAGCAGAAGATCGTAAAAATGTTCACCGAAACGTGTTTTCAAGTCGGCATTTTTACTGTAACGAAGCGGTACTTTGTTTTTACGATTTTCTAACCTTTTCTATACCTTTATGTTTAATTCTAATTATGTGTCGGGTTTTCAGTTGATTGAGAGTCATTTTTGTTTTGTCTGTCGATTTTTTGGGGACTAGTGAATTGCCATATTAATCAAAGACGCGCGGCTTATGTTTTACTTTTCTTGTGCGCCGTCTTTGTGGATCGATGACACGAGTGCCCGTAACGTAATTAACCCTTTAGCTCCCTGGAGCCTTTTAACTTCGTTTGAAACTAAAATAATTATGGTTTATATAATTACGACACGCGGTAAAGGGTTGATACACGAAGATTCATGTAATTTGTGTAAAGAGCGAGGCATGGAAGCCGCGCGTACAAAAGGCTTTGTCGCGAAAATTTGTTTCGCCAGGCACTCGTCTCGTTTTCCAAAGATACTTCATATATCCGTACGAGCTTCATTATGCATTTGGTTCGTTGAAAGGCGGGATGCTTTCCTCGTCTCTCGTATATCTCGCGCGTCGTATGCTCGTATCAATGTTTCATGAGACATTTATTACTTCTTGGTCGCAAGAAAGCCTCGGCCATCGCTAGCTTCAATTTTATTTTTGCGTCATATTTTAAGAGTGACACGTGAAATTTTGTGCACGCTCGCAATGATCGATGGCGAAAGAACTCGTCCTTTGACACGAAATGTCAACGGAGACGTCAACGTGGACGAATTCTCTCGGCTTCGCACGCGCGACGGTCGATATTTCACACTATTTTTACGTTTACGTCGCGTTAACGTAACGTAAATGTTGGACCACGCGTTGAGAATCTCTTGATCGTATTTTAACAAACGACCGGGATTCGTTTGTCCCGCTTGAACCAAATGAGTACATGAATGCGCGGTACATCTCAAGTATTTCGAGTGATCTTGTCAACGTTGTGACTCACAATCAATTCACAATTAACTTATGATGGCTAATTAATTTCAACGAAATAATAATGACGACGAATTATTTCGATTCCATAATCACAAAATCGGCAGATACCAATATCTGTAAAGTTTTATTAAATCTTGTAAAGCGGATTTTTTGAAAGGATGTCTGCTGGTTTTGCCGTATTACCATATACTATCATTTTAATTCATTATAAATGTAACGTCGATGTTCTGGTGACGATATATGGATAAGATATCTCCGCTGAAATAGCTGAAGGGGGGCACCGTAATCATATCTTTCGTATCGTGTGTCCGTAACTGCTAATAATAAATTTCGCGATACATTTACACCATTACGTTACTCGCATTTACCATCTCTCCGAGTGGGGTTTTCAATGGGAATTTCGAGTGCGCAGTTTCAGCCATCGTTATCGAGCTGCGATGTTTAAATGCACACTTGGAAAAGATGTACCAGGGTAATCGTGGGGTTAATCGCGTAAATGTCGCGCATTAATGTCGTGTGATTGTGAATGCCGTGGCAAATCACTCGGAGACGTTGGCCACGAGTTTAATACACCGGCGGCACGTCCGATCCATCGAAAAAGTTCCGTGCACACACGCACACAGCCTTCGTTCGGGTGCACTGACACACGGACGCATCTTTATCTTTCGATGAGCCACGTCGCGATTTGTATATTTTGGCATAAATGAGAGAGCACGGAGACGAAGTCGTGGGGTGCCGCTAGAATAGTCAGGGATTCCACGCAGCTGCGCGTCTCCAAGACGGAATGTTGGATACAGCACTTTGGGAAGCGGCAATTAGCGAGAAACGAATTATCGCGATTCGATTCGTGGAAATATTGCTGTCGTTAAACGCGTAAAATACCTTTGAATTTACAGATGTTGAATATAATGAAGTTGATTCATCATTTGCATTATTAGTCAGTTCTTGTTTTTAATCAATGCAAGTTACACCGGATGGAGCAAATGGAGCGGTACGATTATCGGTATAATAACGGATATTCAATTAGTCCGATAGCTTGAAAGAGGATCGTTCAATACGACTGAGATATCGAAAGCTCCAGTCTCAAGTTCACTTTGCCTGGTAAATGGCACAATGCTCGTTATTCCCGAAGAGTGCTGTATCCTAGGGATCTCTTAGCGATTCACTTTTAGTTTGCGCGCTGCCTTCTCTGGCAACTTTCTACGGGACCTTCCTTACGCGAAATTCCCCACCGTCTTGTGGAGTTTTCATCGTTCGCGAACGCTAGGCGGACGCTACGCAAACTTCCATAAGTGACTGAAAGGACTGCCTCGGTCGTGCGGAGAAAAATATTGGAGAATCGTACACACACACACACACACACACACACACACACACACACACACACACACACACACACACACACACGGGAATAACTTTACTCGCGTGCAACAAATTGAACGGGTGAATTGTGTCGCGTATCGATAGATAATGCTTACGAACCATTTTTCTTGGGGGAGGCGGCGGACGCATCGCTCGCTGCGTTCGCCGCGTAGCGATTTTTCTGTCTGCACACATCGGCGAACGGACGGCAAAGTTATTTCCATTCGCGAATGCGCGAACTCGCGGAACTGTCGCGCGCAGCCTCTATCGTGCGGCGTCCACGCTTCGTCGCGGAAGTTTCAGGCTCGCGTCGATAAAACTTTCCGTACGGTTATCAGTTACGTGCCGAGCTCACCCCTCAAGTTATACGGGATAGTTAATAGACCTCTTCGTTTATAAAGATTAAAAACTTGCTTGATTAACGGCGTTTAGCGCACTTCGTTAGCAATTGAAATATTCTCCGGGCCGCTGTGGAGTGACGTCAATTAAATGCCGCGCCGGGACAGGAAAATTATTCGAGTACGCCTTCAGAATTCCTAATGACTTGGAGGGAGAGAAAAAAGGGGTGAGAGGGATGACGATACCGGCCGCGCCGTCTTTGCCAAGAGATGATACAAGTACGTCTGGTTGACTAAGCACTTCCTCGAAGAGAAGAAGCCGCCGCGGTGTCTCGCCCGTAACTTTGCGAGTTCTCGCCAATCGTATTACGATCGTAAAAGAATCAGCAGACTTTCTCATCGGGCTTAAAGTTTAAATCGAATACTTGTAGGCTTATCGAATGGAAAAAATAAAAAAAAAGAAAAAAAAGGAACGCGTCGTAGTTCTCTCGGTACAAGAATGCGAGGCGTCCGTTCTCACGCGATTCTCGTTGCTCGACCTCATTTTTCCATGCCAATATTTTTCTCGCCTCCTCGCAGCCGATCCGATGACGTAAGGGAGGGTGGGAGGGAGGGAGAAAGGGTTAGGAGGGATAGAACAGGGTGGGTTGTGTGAACGTGTGGAGAGCGGAGCGGAGTGCGGGTGGAAAAATCGGGTTAGGAGGTTAAGCCGCGAATTAATCCAGCCGTCAGACGTGATGTCTAACTTGGTTGATGGTTTGTGCCCTGGCCCCGCCCCAACCCCGGCGTTGCCCCCCTGGCGTTGCCCTGCCGTTGCCCTGCCGTTGCCCTGCCCGGAACGACGGACCCCGACTCGATCGGAAAATGGACCACCACGACCCTACCAACAATCGACAACAACCACCAACCAACCACCAATGAACCAACCACCAACCACCATGGCCCAATCGACAGTACAAAGCCTCAATCATTGTACCCGATTGCCCCGGACCCGAACGGTAATGACCAACACCAACTACTTAATGTTCTTATTTTTCTTTGTCTCTAATTACGAGGTACCTATTAAGACGCCTGCGGCGAGAGCAGCGAATCTTTTTTCTGTAAACTTTATATACACCACTATTATTTCCACCTTTCGTAATCTATCGTGCTACTACTACTACTATTACTACTATTCTTTTCTCTTCTTCTCTCTGTCTAATTATCTGTTTATCTGTCTAGAAATCTGTCTTTCTGTCTTTCTGTCTGTCTGTCCATCTGTTTATTTCTGTTAATCTATCTGTTTTTCCATCACGCCGTCTTTTCATTTTATCGGCATATTATGTGTTAACGCGGGAATCATTTATCCGACACTTTCGTCGTCTACTTTCGTGTCTTTCTCCGTTTTTTTTTTCTCTCTCGTTTCTCATACAACGTCTCTGTGCGTGTCCTCTCTTGACTGTCTTGACATCGCATGAGATATATTGGAAGAGCGGAAAAATATTTCAGAAAATACATAGTAATCGTTTGAAGTTTTATGCTTATAGAAAATTTTTTCATAATTATCGATCGATATCGCGAGAAGTCGATATCCTATTAGACCTTAAGCATCCTCAAGCTCCTTGCGCAGCTTCGGCTTTGGATGAAAAATCGGTGGTCTTACAAGCGAAAGCCGAGCGCAGCACGTGCTGCACCTGCCGTTGGCACGCGGTCGTTTTCTGATTTGTCGCGCCTCTCGCGAGATCGCTTGTATACAGATCGTACCGATTTAATTCGATTTTGTTAAATTTCGCAACGGAAAGAAAGAAAAATTATTTCGAAATTTACATGTACGCGTCGCGCTGTTGAATCGCGGAATAAATTCACCATTGCGAATTTGACAGGATGTGACGCGAATGTGACGCAAGCCACGCGAGGACACGTGGAAAAATATATTTCGCGATTTCTTTTTTCTTAAAATTTTTGGATATTATGTGTGTAGCACTTGCGCTCGATCCTATGGATTTGTGTACTTAATATACGACCAGCGTGCTCCGAGGATTTCGCTGGTCTCGTAAGCGCACATACGGATTCTCACTCGTTTCTTTTTCTCTTTCACACACCTTCCCTCTCTCGTTTAATTTGTTATTTGTTGGTTTCTCCTGCGTAAGCGCCACGCAACGAAACGTGTGCGATATCACTCGACACCCATACACGTTTATACACACACGTACGATGTCGGGATATGTTCTAAACGGTGTCTGTAATATGTGGCTAACACACGGAAGCTAATATGTGGTATGTGACGCACGCGGCCGTAAGGCTGGCTCAGTGTTAAGGATTACGGATCAAGGTGTTGTTATCGCGTTGAAAAGCCAAACGTAACGTCGTGGTGAAATGTCTCTTATTTTCAGCGGAAACGAAAGTGAGAGCTAAATTTCGATTAGTCGTAATGACGTACTCGCGAGCGTCAAAGCAACACTTTCAACGCGACAAAATACCTTCGCTTTTTAGATATTCCGCCCTGATAAGTGGTTGTCCCGCTAAAAGTATTCCGACTTGATTAATTAACTTGCCAAGTCGAAAGTCATTACCGATACTTTGCGCTTGTGGATTAGTGCCGCGCGCGTTTATGCGAATCCCATCAGAGAAGAGATACTTTAAACGATAACACCGCGCACGGACCGGTTGTTATACTTAATCGTCTTACTTTATCGCTGTCGATTATCGATGATTACGTTAAATATATATGTCACGCCTCGAACCGCACACTCGGTGCCGTTCCTTTCTCCTAAGAAATTATGTCGTCCGCGCACGAGCGCAGGTATTAACGGAAAATTTATCTTCGTCCTGGGACGGCAATAAATTTTTTTATCGCCGACACGGTGAAGCTCCTCGAGGATGTCCCTAATGCGATTTTCATTCGCGGCTGTACCGATACGGCCGGGAATTTCGCCGGTACGTGATAAAGTACTTGGAAGTCGAGAACGATCTCTCCGAATAATCCGCACTACTACGATCGCCGCGATTTATTCTCGATACAACGTCACTCTCTCGGATGAATGGAAATAAACCTTGGAGAAAGTTTTACAACTTTCAAGTTAATATTAATAACGGCTCGTTTAAAAGGTGTCATTTCGTTCGCGCGATTTTCATTCTTTGCGCAATCGACATTTGCGCTCGATTGCTCTCGACGAGGCGATATGTCGCGACACGCGTAGATGCTCAAAGTCGCAATCTGCTTCGCAGATATGATTGTTCCGCGCTTCCCTTGGAATCGCGCGGCCCTCGTAACGTTTAGAGAGTCATCAGACCGTAGAATTGTTCGAGCGCTCTTCAACGTTTTATGCACCATGAAGATTTCTAACTGCCGATAGTATTCTCTTTTTCTTTCCAACCCCGTCCGTCGTGAAATAATGTCAAACGCCATAATCTGAACTCGCCGTCCGCGAATCTAAATGTACGCGCGTTCCCTGCGATTCTCGAAGGGATGACTTTCGACCAGCCAACCCCTGTAGCTCTTTGCACTATAACGTGATTCATCCGGTTACAGAGCTTCTCTGGAAAGTATCGCACCGATCAACTTGCGTCAAATACACGTATCTCGATTTTCTTAATCGGGATTGCCGTTCTCCACTGATCGATGTTGATCAGTGTGTAATTGTCCTGTTTTGTCCTCAAACTGGGTTAAGTAGGAAAACTCGTAACGGGTGATGGCAAACTTTCGCCAGTCGTCGAGAATGTCGTCGACTTGGAGGATTCTTAGGAGCGCACGCATACGAATAAATAACAAATTAACAAATAACAAATATTTACGTTTTTAAATACACAGGATTGCGGAAACGAAGCTTTAGGCAAAGTCGCAACGCGCAATATTCTCGCAATCACGCTACGCGGGAAAGCAATGGTTTTTTTTATAAAGCACGAATGACCGCCGATTAAATCGCTAACTGGATGCTTCTCTCGTGGAACCAGTAGAATGTCGAAAAAAAAAAAAACGCTTGCGAAATTTCCATGATATATACATTCAGTCGAATGGAAGATACGAGGCTTCAACTCGTTATAGCGGGGAAGTAGAACGGAAGTGGACGACGAGAAGGGGTGAAAGGGTGAAAAGACGAAGGGAGAGACCGAACTCTCCGGCCATTCCTTCGTATTAGCTGGGGGTGGATTCGTGCCGGTCGTTTCGAAAAGTTCCGTGTTTGTTCTCGATCGTGAGAGATGATAGCGGAAGTTCTCGGTGCGCTTCTTAAGGTAGGAAAAGGGATACCCGAATACATATCATTCTCCTTTTTAAAACTGAGTACGTACCGAATATCAAACGGAGAAGGAAAGAAAAATAAGTAAATCGTCAATCAATTTTGTATCTTTCAACTGTCTTAATTCCAGAGAAACGATTTTTATTAGTTTTACGACAGAACTTTGAGACTCTTGCTCGTTGATCGGTTTTTACGCTTTAGCCTGGAGTAAGAATGGTTAAGAGAATGAAGACGATGTTCGGGTTTTCTCTGTTCTTTTATATATATATATATATATATGTCGCACCGTTCTCTCGTTTCACCGAGCGGCGACGATTCGGTCGGAGAGGAAGCGGATCGGTATCGATTACCGTCGACAGAATTGGACTGTGTGCGTATTACCGGGGATGGTGTTTTCCGCGACGCGTAATTCGCCCCGGTGGGGACGGCTGTAAACGCGATCGTTCTGATCGCGCGGTACGATTGCGGCTGAATGGATGTAGGTCGGGAAAATACCGTGAGGCCGAATCTAGTCCGAGCTTACGGTCGATTGGTGGCCACGATTGCACGCGATCCTACGCGGTTCTCGCAAGCTCTCCGCGCTGTCGATTCTCCTACGTGGCGAAACTGCTGGAATACGCGCGGCGCAGCGCGGCGCAGCGCAGCGCGATGCGCAGCGCGATGCGGCGCGTCGTGCTCGGAGACACCGGGATTTACCGTATAACGCAATAAATCTGAATCCCTTAACGCACCGTCCCGCGCGCCCTAGTAACGCTCGTAATTTTTGTGAAACATTGCGAGAGATGCCCCCGGTGGTCTGGATTTATCACGCGGTTAAGGATTTACGGCGGCGCTTCGACAGAGATTCATTAATCCACTGTACGTTGCAGAGTTGGTTGACAAAGAATGGTGTTAACGATCGCGCGTGTCCGCGTTTAAAATCAACTTTATAGCGTAACAGCGTTAATCGCGTGCATTTCGCGGTGACGTCTGCCGTTAAATTCGCATCGGCTTTTAATGCGCAATGCGTTGCAATCGCGCGCGACATTATATACCGTTGAGGCTCGTTGTAACTCTATCAGAGTCGAGTCCAGCGTCCAAGTATAGACGTTCGGAATACAATTAAACATTCGAAACAAATGCGATGCACTATACATACATCCAGCTTCGATCGACCCGCGCGCATTTAATTACTTTCTATTCCATCGGGGGCGCGTTGGAATTTCATCGACGCCTCACTCACTTTGGCTCCATTTAAAGCGCTTTAACGGCTGACGCCAAAATACGCACGAGGAAAAGGGGGGATGGGAGGGAAAGGGGATGGCATCGCTGGTTGATGTAATCACACGCGAACGCGTCTCGTACGCACGTACGTCATTCGCACGGGGCTGTATGGTCGATATAGCACGTACGCGAAATCACGCGTGATAAGACCAGCATAATTCTGGGATTTCTTCTGATTCTAGGGTGCTTACCATCAGCTCGGACCTGCCCACTGTTCTGCAAGTGTTGAACGAGGTCGTACCTAATCTGGAGGAGGTAAGTGTTGACGAACTCTTATCCTCACTTGGCCGTTTCGAATTTTTGCACGGTGAAAAAAAAGGATTGGTAATAATAATTAGGCTTTAATGAAACAATTTCAATTAAATATTTGATTTGTATAATTAATATTTGTTAATATTTAATAATTATATCAATAGTAACCAAACATTAATAGTAACTAATCGATTATACTAACCGATTACTAAATATTACTAAATATTTGATTACATCAACCAAGCATTTAATTGAAATTATTTTACCAAAGTTTAGTAACTATTTTGATTATTATTACCAAATTTATTTTTTCTCCAGTGTACGCGATATCGTGCTTCTCTCAATCCCGTTCGAGGCGATTGATTTTTTTTCACAGTCACAGAAATAGCATATCTCAAATTTCCACGACTTATTGTAGACACAATTTCAGAATGGATCTCGTCATGGCAGCGACGAGATCGACGTGCGCATGCTGGTGCACCAGAGCCAAGCGGGATGCATCATTGGCAAAGGGGGTTTGAAGATCAAGGAGCTCCGCGAGGTGAGTCACTCTTTCTCTATAATTACTCACGACTCGTGATTAAAGATGACATAATGCGTTTTCCGTGTTCTCGGCCAGTAGACGGTTTTACACAAGAAACGCAAATCGGAAATGACGCAAATAAGAATGAGGAAACTGAGGAAGGACAAAAACAATGTTCTTGTTCTTCGAATCCTTTTTACGATTTCAAACTACTGTACGTGTCAGCTTACCGAGTATTGGATGTTTAATTTATCAATTGATACAACATCAAAGTAGTGACGCCAACAGCTTGAAGGTAAATCCAGGCCCATCCTTCGTCGGGAGCTCTCTCGCGGAGCTTTTATTTTATTAACAATTCACCGGCGATCGCCAAGTTTTGCCTCCGTGAACGCAAACACTCCGATCGGTTTATAGACTTTAAAGTGTATATTAACTTATTAACGAAGTGAGAGACAGAGAGCTCAAAACTTTGAAGTGAGCTTGTTTATAATGTATTTAAACTCTCTCTCAGTTTAATTATGGGCACAAAGGAACTTTTGCGAGTTGTATATCGAAACGAAAATTTCTCGGACGGACACCGTGTTGATTTGTGTAGGACACGCGAGTTATTGGTGTTTAAGGATTCGTATCGGCAAAGAGAATATCATTTTGTTTCTCTCTAGTTTAAGGATGGCAACAAAGCAGTGGGCGTAGCTCGACGGAACGATAATTAAGTTTCCTTTAATAAGCGATCTCTCTCCGACATTGTGGCCTGGATTTTACATAACGAGCTCTATACTCGTCTGGGTTTTCCAGCGAAGGGCTCGGCCTAGCTGGCTCGGGTTGGCTGACTAACCAGTTGGCCCGTTCTGAAATATGCAACGTGGCCAAGTGGCTCGTTACGTTTTCGCGTTCGCAAGAGAAACAAAACCGAACGTAGTCAACCGACTGACCGAGCTTTTGTCTCTCCTCGAATTGGTGAATGCTCGAGTTGGAGTGCCGTCACTTTCCTCTTCCGCCGTACTTTTCTTTCTGTTTTTATTTCCCAAATGATTCGTCCATCTCGTTTTTCTTTTTTTTTTGTGGACTAATTTATTAACGTATTTAAGTCGGTGACAAGCTCGGAAGTTGACGACAGCGCCCAGCGACCGTTTTATAGGATATCGTGTTTTGTAACTAATAAAATTGTAATTCTTAATACTTGAATTATTCTCTCCGATACTTGAATTATTATTACGATGAAACCAATTGAAATTTAATCGTACGTAAAATGGCAATTTATATGTGAAATAGAATTAAACATAACAAGAATAATAACATTTTATTCAGCGCTACTTCTCTCTACGATTTTTAACTGGTTATACATTTGCAGTGGCGCATACCGGGTAATTAATCAAAACATATTAACCCGTGAGAGTTTTTATTTACTGCGTATTTCTCCGTTATTGCCATCATTACCCGGTTGCAGGCAAATTTAGCAAATTTCATATAGCGCCTGTATATTCGCGCAACGCGCGCGGAATAATGTTGTTTGGCAATTTGCTGAAAACTTATTCGTAATTTCGTCAGCCTTAACATCCTCCCCGGTGAAGAGCAGCGAGATAATTAGTCTATTAGAGTTTAGTTAACTGCCGCGTCAGATAATACATTTAAACGTATTGCTCGAGGTGGATGGGAAGAAGAGTTGGAACAATCGAATTTCATAGCATGATGTTACGTTAAAAAGGTGAATGTAAAACCAGCGAGCTTTTTAATCAATCACGAAGAATGTTTATGCATTTTACGTGTTATGTGTCGTGCGCAGCGCGTTTTAAACTTTTTAAACGGTGTTGGTACACGAGAAGTTCCGCGCAACAAATGAGATAAATTCCGCCGTTTTGGCGACCAATCCAAATTCATACCTGAATAATTTGACGCAATTCACGAGACGAAAAATACGAAAATTACTCTGTGTATCTTGGTGCGAGGAAGATAATAAAAACAGTCGCTGCTTGTCAGACCAGGGGATCTCTCCCTTTACTCCTTCTCCTCCCCCCTTTGAGCGGCGGGGGGGGGGGGTGAAAGACACGGCACCGCCACTCGGCGACATCGCCGAGTCGTTTTATTTCGATTCCGCGGGGGTTGGTAGGGGTAACTTTATTGATTTTGAACGAGATTCCGGCGCGTTCCTCCTTTTTTTTTATCGTGTCATCGAGGATTTCGTCTCGCTGCCAGAAAACGCGCAGCTCTCTGATCGTCGGCTTGTCGTCGGAGAGATAAAGATTGAACGGGTTGTTTATTATTCCGCGCGAGTACGATGCGCGCAATTGTCCGGAATTCGATTTTCTTTGGCCCTTTCCGAGCGACGAAAAGAGAAGGTCTTCTTCCTCGTAACTTATACATAGGCTCGAACAAAACGGTTGCAGATTGTCAAAACGTGCGCGCGCACGAGGCTTGAATAGGTAGCAATTTTCTGCAAATTTGCCGTGCGAAAGGCTGACCGAGCGCTTTGTTTACCGCACAAATTATTACGCGGTCGACAACAACAATGCGTACGGTGCGACGTGTACGCGCGGACAATGCCCGGGACGACGAGAATCGCGGCCGATCGAAATTTATCGACTATTTTGAAGCACGCGCGTGATCGCACACACGGAAGCACGGTTGTGGGTTTATCACCCCTAATTAACCCCTCGAGTTTCCCAGCCGTTCGATAACAGACTAGTTAATTGCAGAGTAGTGCGCGATTTCGGTTGACAACGTCAAACAACTCGGCCAATATTTGCGCGATAACAATGACGACGACGACGACGACGACGACGACGAAACGCTTAACTTCCTCGATTTAACCGACTTCTGAGAGACATTGCCGCATGCATTTAATGTAAAAAAATTCGCTGAATATCCTCCTTTCGCAACACTCCTCTCTTTCAGCATTATTATCGAAACGGAATTTTCAATGGCACGAAGTCTATGCAAATAGAATGACTTATAGGCTCGGATTCTCCTTGATAACAATGTTCGAAAGATGTGAAAAGAATACGAGATGTGCGAGAGAGAAAATATGCATGACGCAAGGTACACGATGATGATACGAGACGCTAAGCGCTTGCATTTGTGAGTATAATGCAAATACGATCGTACACTTTGAAAAAGGGTCCGCGATGTCGGTACGGTGTAGTCAATGAACGAGCAAACCTTCGAATCAATTTCGTTCGGTGTTTAATGATCTTTGTATAAGCATTGAGCTGTTCAAGATTATTTGTAATCGCGAGAACTTGTAAAATATTAGAAGAAGGCTATTTCTCTCTTCACACCGTCCGATGCAATCGCATACTACTGCCGTGTAAAAAGATATTATATCGGCGAAAAAACCGGCAATCTGTCAATTGAGTCAAAACCCGTATCTCGAAGCGTTCGTTTAATTTTGCAAAGGTTTCGCGGCTACGCTCGATGACAACATCGAGCGAGATTCGTCATATCCGTGCCAACGCGAGCGTTCGTCCAATCAATCGACAAAAACTGGTCGGTTTGAGAGAGAGAGAGAGAGAGATACGTCTCGTCGGGATCAACAACCGGGTCTCGGCGTTGCGCAACGGCCAACGCAAAGTTAACATGCCCGGCACACAGGAGCGCCGTTTCGTGTACGGCGCGCATGCAGGGGCGCTCTTGTTCCCCTTGGCGTAATTCGGAGGAAGAAACTACGCTAGGTTCGGAGTACGCGGGCGTGCGTCGGACGTCGGGCACGCCGTATTGACGTACACGAGGAAGCCATATGTCCACTTGTGGTAGCTAATCATTAGGCGCGCACACACAATGCAGCTCATCGCGTGCTAACCACACGTGTGCGTGTCATCAGGGAAGCGCGTTCTATCACGTAGCGACGTGTCCGCCGTTCGCGTATCTACAACCGCGTGCGCGATCTACATGCACGATGTGGCAATTGCGTGGCTTTACGTCGCTACCGATCTTCGATCTTCGTCATTCCAGTCGCGTAACGCAACCGTCAACGAACGCCATTAATGCCGCGGGAACCGCTAAGGCTATCGATTCAAAGAAAATCGGTCGCAACAGGTCGCGTTGCAAATACGAACGCGGACGTCTCGTTCTTCTTGCGCCTCTTCCTTTTTTACGGCGCAGTTTTTCTTTTTTCCATTTCTTTTTTTAACGACTCCAACTTTTTATTGACAAACTTCATCACGGCGCGGTGGTCGGATCGTAAAAAGAGCGAAACTAGCTCAGGCGGTACTTTTCTCGGCGCATTCTTTCGCGACGTTAGTGCTCTTTCTTGTGACAATGCTTCCACTCGCCGCGCCGTCTCGCCGTCTCGTTGAGGTGGTCGAAGTTGCTTCGCAAGTTTCGTGCGTTTAACGGGCGAACGAGAGAAAGAGAAGGAGAGAGAGAGAGAGAGAAAGAGAGCAGCGTACCGAGTTAACGGACAGGGGCGAGCAAAAAAAGCTCTCTTCCAGCGAAGCTCGAAATTAATTCCAGGAAGGTACACCAGATAATTATGCACACGCGATGCCTTTATTATCCGCCGACGCCGTTTTGTCTACGGCGCGTGTTATGGCACGGGGCGAGGTAGCGCGCGAGAGGGAGAGAGAACGAAACGCATTGCACCGCGAACTGTAAAATTACGTTTGGGTGTGCAATTCCGCACACCCCCGCGCATTTTCGATGTTTACACGAACTTTTCTATCATCGAACAAATAGATTGCTTCTTACGCCAGTGTCAAAAAGAGAGTGCACGCACAATAAATTAAAATTAATTAATTTATATAAAGCTGTTTTCAATGAAGACTGTGCATGCTCGGACAACTTTTATATATAGCGCGAACAATTTCAATTGCAATTAGATTAACGTCATTTATCGCGGACAGATGCGAATGACGGCAGATCTATATATATAGATAGCCGAAATAAATTGCGCGTGTTCCTATAAATTTATTGTATCAGCGGAACGCAAACGCGGCTCAAACAACCGCGATGTTTGATCATCGCGGCAAGAACCGTCCGTTTGACTCTGCGAAATGTTTGATTCGGGCTCTCGATTAAACTGTATGATTAATTTAAGTATAAAAATATTTGTCGCGTACGATTCGTCGTACGCATCAATGCATACTTAATTTTACCGAACATCGCAGCGAGTTTTGCTCGTAAAAGGGATTCATTGTGCTTCTTTTTTTTTCTTTTTTTCTTTTTTTTTTTGAAATTCACTCTCTCAACGTCGTGTCTATTTGAGCAGTCTATTTGACAGCGTTCGCTTTTCTAATCGTGAAAATACGATCGTGTCTTTCATGTGGAAGTCGCAGGAGGAATGGCGCGAGACGTTCCAGCGATAAGCTCTCTCTCTCTCTCTCTCTCTCTCTCTCTCTCTTTCCTATTCTTTCAATCATTCGTCGCTTTGCCGCGCTGGGGAGGCGCATTCGCGGACAACATGTGTTGCTATGGGCCTTTCTACTAGCGCTGAGGCCCCGCGCCGCACGCAATCCCCGAACAGGTGCTGCCGAACCAGGTAACGGACGGTACCGAGCAGCTGCCACGCCAGGTGTAGCACTAGTCCCTAAGCTCCGCCGGTGACGCTCGGCGCGGCAAGACGAGTCCTCGGACCACCTTAACCTTCCGTTTCCTTTCTCCCTTGGCGAGGGTATTGCTTGCGTCCTTTTGCGAGATCCGAGGATATCTCGTTCTCATCAATGTTGCTGCTTCACTGTGAATTTGCATAGTCGCGTCACAGAGATAGACTCGTTTGTAAGATACTTCTTTACACGCGTAGCTTTCATGAAGAGAAAAAAAAAGAGCGATTTGAAAATTAATTTATTAGGGAAGAGCGCGAAGAACTGATACTACCATTTATATGCAATAGTTTGGAAGCAGTTTATTGAAATCGATATGTATGGAAGGCCGGGGAAGGTCTATTCAACTGTTCGAATAATTCCAGCGATTTGCAATTTGAGCGAAATGCCGCATAGTCCCAAGTCCCAAGGGCGACTTAACGCGGGGAGCGTCTGTCGCGCCGGTCGCGCGGCGGAAGCGAGCGTAGTAGTGAGCGGAAGGATGGTGAGGCCTCATTGTGGTTTGAATGAGATCCGAGTGTAGAGTCGTGACAGCGACCGAAATCAAGCCAGGAGCGCATGACGGATCCACGAACCCTACCGCGCGCACCTTTTCAGTAGTCGTTCGTTCGTACGTTCGCGAGGTTCTCCACGTCCCGGTACGACTAACTCGCGTAAGCGAGACATGCTCTCAGTGCACACGATTCGGAAGATGATTTCGTGGATTTCCCGTGGGGTTTTCGTCTATCACGGGTACGTTAATTGACCGATATTAATTAATTTACGCTCGCGCGCCAGTTTGTTTTTAAATATACGAAATAGCAAACTTCTTTTTGAGGATTCTTTCTTTTCCTGTCGTATATCGTGCGCCGCGTTCATTAAGAGTGCGTTCATTTCTTTGCGTTAGCACAGAAATTTTTGAAACTTTAGTTTTCCGTTAATGAAGCATTTAAGAGAATCTATTGTAAAACTTTGTACCGTTGTTGTAACTTGAAAACAAAAGCACTATCGAGGAACTACTAAACAAAACTTTCAAATATTAACCGGAGGCGGAAGCAAGTAGATACGGGCGCGTAGATACAGGAAAGAGAGAAGCACGTTCATCTGTTTGTCCGCGTCGGGAATAGGCTGCGCGAGTAAACGCGGAAGCGGGCTCAAAAAGTGGAGTTTGCGCTGAGATTTATAAACTGTTTATTAAAACAGCGAGAGAGAAGCGATGGAAATAAAGTGTAGCGGAAAAACCGTAGTGAAAAATGAAGGAATTGAGAGAAGAGGCTGTATTTGCCTTAGCTGCGTCTATGTGATGCCCAACGCCGCGCGCTTTCCAGACACGCGTTTCCGCTGCCGCTCTCTTTCTCTAATACTCCGATTGTCAGTGCCTCGAATGCTGAATTTAGATCGAACGCATAATGCTTAGTGAGGATTCCTTATGCATGATCGATTATGCGAATGATTGGGTTTAGTCTCTGTATTGGAGATATCCGTTCGTTCTCTCATCCGCGCCGCTTTATCGTTTTGCGTTACGCCACGTGCGTACATGAATGTACAAACGAAATTGGGAAAAGTAGGAAACTCCAGATGATTCTTCTAGCTGGATAAAGCATTAGGAAAGCGAGAAAAACTGTTCCTTTAACGGCTGTTTTATCGTTAACGGGACAACCGATCCCGTCGTTTATGCTCTCGTAAGGTGATGTGCTGAGCTACTCTCACGATAGCTATTGAATCTAAATAGATTTCGAAGCTCGATTTACTTTTAATTCTAAAGTTTAATCTCGCGCGGAAATACATGCATGTGAATGATCAAATTCGTGGAAAGACGGGCCTTAAATTCAGAGTTTTCCCTATCATCGATTTCGATTTATTACAAAAATTCTGTAGGAAAAACGATATATTGAAATATTTTTAATTTATGTTAACATGGTTTTAGAAAAATTTCAAAATGACTTACTTGAATTTAAATAAACTGCGATACAGCGATAGTTTATCGTAATAGGACATGGGCGCTAATGAAATTTTGTCCCGGTGGATTATCTCACGCGCGATATTCGATGAAAATCATATTTTATCGACACCGGCGTTCCCAGCAACGACGTACATTTCTCGAATCTACCAGTCGGATAGGAACGATTGGGGAAAAAAGGGAGGGAACCAGGTCGCGCGTGTCTCTTTCATGTTTTCCGGTTTACATTGCAATCAACGGCGAAGGTTTCGTCGACAATATTTTTACGAACGCGATTTTGTCAAGTTCCATCAATAACATTCACCGACGTACACACGTGCACCGATTTCTCTACGTATCAAAAATTCTTGTTACGAAGGTGAAATTTCCACGAAGACTTCCGAAATAATCACCGACGAAATTCTCTTCAACAACATATTGAAAGTAATATTTATACCGATTGAGAAAAGACGGAGAATTTTTATGATTTAGCGATGCTAAATTGTCGATGAATGTCACGCTATCAATCGGAAAGTTTTATCGGTGACTTTTGTGTAGCTTTTTGTTTTCACGTCGGGACGCGGATGGGACCTTTGAAGAAGAGGTCAGAATCTTTGTAGCCTTGCACGTAAAAACGGGAGAAAATTGATCCGGAAGCTTTTATTATGTACACTTTCCACGTCTGTCGAGAGGAGCGAATTTCAGCGAACCCCTCGCTTCCAACGTGTCATATTTTAATTTTAAGAAAATTTGTTTACATTAAATATCAATTTAATTTTTAAAGTTTTTCGATAGATGCGACGTAATTACAATCTCATTCCCAGTGATAAGGCTCTCGTGCTCGATTTCGCGAGAAACGGGTGGTGGTAGGAAAAAAATAAGCGAACGAGAGCTCGCGTGTCATTGTGCCGTACTTCTAGAGCGGAAATTTATGCCGTTCGCGGAAAACGGACTGCGAAATATACGAGCAAAAGGGAAGAGAAAGAAAGACATGGGCATAGGGGAAGCGAACAGGATCTCGAAAATAGAAGCTGGCTACTTTGCTGGGGACAATATCGTACGTCTTAGCCTCCACTCTGTAAAATAAACAGTTTCCCTCTTCGCCTCGTCGTATGTCGTCACTCCCCGCGGATGTCCTTTTCGTCTTCTTGCCCCATCCACGGACTACATTTTCATACATCGCGTCTGCCGGGTTACGAAAGGCGAATTTTCGTGATACCTCCTCTGCTCTATGCGCTACTTTATTTCTCTTCCTCCCCTCGGAGGAGCCTCTTCGACCATAGCGTACCTCAACCATTTCCCATGGGAATCTCGTATAGAGGCGGTTCACCCCGTGTGTATATACGTGTGCAACTCATACCGCGGCACGCATGTTGGTGCGCACTCGTCGCGAAACTCTAAGACTCTGTTTATTAAAAAGCTTTTAGTGATATTAGACTGTCCACTGAGAGAAGCTTGAGCAGAAGCCTCCTCTCAGACGAACGGGACAGGCTCCTCCGTCTTTGATCATCATCGTGAGTGAGAACTGGACTTGCTGCGAGACATTCGGAAACGTAAATACGAGGATATTGAAAAGCGATGAATTCTTGTTAGCTTACCCATAACACAACTTGACGTGAATGAAGTAGTTTCGATTTTATATATATATATATATATATATATATATACATATTTTTTTTTATGTTTTTCCTTGGAAAAGTTCCATTTCCTGAGAAATTTTTGTTAAAACCGTAAACTTCATTTAATAATTGATATATATAGAAAGAGAGAAAAATATTATTAAACATTGAGATTCGCTTTGACTGGAAAGTTTTTCTTGTGTCTTTTGTTAAAGCTATACCTTCGGAAATTTTTTTTTCATTGTATGAATATCGAAGTTTCATATAAATTGTAGTTTTTTAAATCTTTAGGTAAGTTTCAATTTTTTTTTAAGAGAACTTTCCCCCCTACTGTGTTTAAGTATACCTTCCTTACGTTTATTTAAATTTTTTTCTTTGTATTCTTGAAAATGCAGTTTATTCTTTTCAGTAATTTTTCAAATATTATTTTTAAAATTAAAAGAAGCTAAGGAAGAAGAGGTTAAAATATCCGGATAATAATCCAATTTATTTTATATTTACATTTGAAAAATATTTTAATTTTATTGGGAAAATCACGAAACCCTCAAGAAATTTATTTCTTTAGGCTTAAAGCAGACATTCGTATTCGAGTGATTCTTAAATATTGTGTTAAAATACTTTTCTAATTGAAGAATGTGTACCTCGATACTTGAAAGTTTCGATCCCTCGTCGACGATCAATCGATCCTTTTCATGAATAGCTCTCGTCAGTTCGTCGATCTCGCAACTTGGAAGAAAAAAAAGTGCCCTTCAGCATTTCTTTCCCCTTGTCGTCCACGATGACGCTGTCTGGAGTTCGTTAAAATACACTTGAAAAGCTGCGTACACAGCCGATGGCGCCCATTACTCGACCTCGCGTCGTCCTCTCTACTCTTCTCTACTTGCCCGCATTATGAAAACTTTAGGCACTCCTTTACTCTAATGGTCGTGCCATAATCTCACGTGGATCGATGTTTCATCTACATCACCGCGAGCGTTGCCGCAATCTCAAGCACGTGACGTAGCACGTGCATCGTCTTGCGACGCATGAACCGGAAAACGGATGTTGCCGTATAATTGTCAGTTTTGAATGCCTCTTGAGATATTACTAGATATCACGCTCTTTTTGTCGATCGATTCACAGCTTCGTAAGAATAATACACTCATCTTGTTATCACGTCGGAAGACGAAGCGTCAAGTAATGGATTCTCTCGCAGTTTTATTCATTTATATCTGAGAGCAACAATATTGCGAAATGAAGATTCCGTATACAATCGGAATGAAACTATAGAATAATAATTTCGAGTTTCGTTCCAATATTTTCTCGAAGCAACAGAAACACCTATTCGTATCATTTTCCGTTGTGTTTATCGTCATTTCATCAAAAACATTTTGATTCTCGTCGTAATTTGGCTGTAATTTCGATCGCAACTCAATTGCTCCATATAAGTCGGCTTGGTTGCATCGCGATTACACGCGCGGAAAAAAAAATGAACGAAACGCGAATCGATCGGATCATCGTTCGAAGGCGCGGGTGCGGCTGGTATTGGACAAATTCCCTCTCTTCATTAATCACACGGTATTGCAAACTTGTACCGCGCGAAGGTGAAGCGGACAGACTTATCTATCCTTCAGGCAATTAAATTTTTATCATATTCATCTTCCCTATCGGCTGGGACCCCTCGCGTGCGCCTTATACGCGCGTGCTCGTGCAGGGTCGAGCGTTCGCAAACAAGAAAAGTGAAAAACAATTTGCCGCATAAATCCGCATGCGTGCCGCGCGCTCATCTCGCGGCGCGGTGAAATATCGCCGTCCTCGAGAAGGCGGCCGCGTGCACATTTACCAGAATATTTATTATATCCTCGCCGCGACGGCGACGCGCCTTACGATTCGGTACGCGCCCAAGTACTTTGTCTCCTTCTCCACTGTCTGTTACCCTTTTGCGTATGCACCTGTTACCGCGCGTTTTCCAGTTTATTTTCTTCGTCGCCAACGAGGAAGATAGCGTCTTGTTACGGCGCTCTCTCCGTTAAAGCGCCTTATCTAAGAAGGATTGGAAAAATTGCTGCTTTTCGAGAGATCGGGACGAGTGGGGACGAGAGAGAAAAGTAAGTGCGAGGGTGGAACAGGGGTGAACGATAGCAAGAAGCAACCGGGAAACTGCCAGGAACTCGTTACGTTCATTTGAGAATTTCCCTCGTTTCACCGCGGATTCGCTTTCTTTGCGCACCTTACTCTCTCCCGCCCCTCGTTCTTCTCGCTCGCCAACTACTCTGCTGCGGCGTGTTCTTGCGCCATTCAACGGAAAATCGTTTAAATCATCGTGATGTCATTTATCCGAATCGGCTGCCTTCCGTTGATTCCTACGCGACACGACGACACGACTTAATGACTCGCGAACGACCGCGAAATCGGAAAGCGGAATAAGTAGAGGATACTCTTTTGAAACGCGAATTGGATCGCATTACCGCGGCGGTTTTCTTAGAGTGGCGTGCATTAGATCCTTTGAAAAATTTACGTCTGCTTTACGCCGAGACACGCATCGGTGTTTTTAAAGTTACGTTTCGGGTGGAAAAGAAGAGGGAATCGTGACCCTTCAAAGGGACCGTATTGAGTTTCCGCTTCTTTGCAAAGAGAGCGACGCCGAGCACCATTGAGAGGTCGGCAAATAGAAATAAAGAAAAAAAATCGCTTGTCTGCTCTGGCATCTAAATGTAAACGATCTTTTACCGCCGCCGCGCCGGCAGAGAAACCGAGGAGCGTCTCGACGAGCTAGAATTTGCACGACGAACGTTTTGCATAATTTGTACTTATTTAATATCGAAGAGTACAAGAAATTATCCAGATCAATATGATCTTACTTGACTCGCTTAAATTAGCTTAATTATCATTGGTGACAATTTTTTTTTTATATCGTATCTCTATTGCGTTCAGAGTACCATGAATGCTAGTGTCATGAGTGAAATGAGACAATACCAACGTCGCGGTTTCCATATAGTAGTACAATGTTTTCAACATGTGAGACCGTCACCGTGTCGAGAGTTGACATCTTTTTGCTCAGCGTCAAAGGATTCACGGAGAGAGATGGAAATGAAAAGAAGAGAGAGAGAGAGAGAGAGAATATTATGAGAGGTTGAAGAACCGCGACCCAGAGAAGCCGGAGGACTGAGCGCGTTTCAAAGTTTGCTCCGGCGCCGGAAGTCGGTATGTAAAGCAGATGGCCGACGGTTGACAGGAAGGATATGCGGTTTTCCACATATGTCACCGCTCCCCTCGCGAGTTTTAACTCGCGTGCATGCATGCGCGAAGCCGACGGGGGTAGTCGAACGTGGTGGCGCGACAATGCGACCACTTTCCACAACTTGTTCGGAAAAGCGATGAACCCCCTCGGATGTGTGACCGATGTGTAAAGGCCGACACGTGGCCGCGGGCGTGTAACGTTCGCCGTGGCTTACAATTAGCATCGATAGGCATATGACAATTATAGGTGCAGCACCTAACAAGCGGATCGAAACAATTATGAATACAATAGAAGCTTTTATTCGATAGCCCAATAATAGCTCACGCACTTGCACTTGAAAAAGTATTTTTTGCCCGATACAATGTAGACAAACAACATGTAAAGGTATAATTATTCTTCATACTACTTTGTTGGATAAAATGTATACGTTCGCGAACAACATATGTAGGTATCATATTTAGCCTTGAATTGAGTTTTGTCGATTCTCCCACGTTCTTTCCCTCTTTCTTTTTAGCACTGTATCTTCTTTCCGCTCGATAAATGTTCTTAGATTGCTTGTCCTAAAGTAGTAATAAATGCGCAATCAATCAATCTTCCTTGATTTCACATATCGCGTTGTTAAATTCTTACATTCCAGTTAACCAGTTCGTACTTGATTTTATTAATAAAATATTTAATTCTCGCAATCAATCATCTACGATTCATTGACTCGTATATTTTCGTGGGAAAATTAAATAAGAAATATGTAATGGAGTGTGAAAATTCACAATTTTTTTAGCGATCCTTTACGTGTCATTTTATAATAGTTTGCAGAAACAAGAAGCAAAACGTCATAATTTATTCTGCCTCGAAAATTTTTACCAATGCTTAAAAAACGCCTACGTTTAAACCGTATGAAAATTAACAATAAGTTTATCGTTAGTAAGTAGAAGTATATATTTAGATAAGTATATCTATAGATGACGGATTTGTGTTCTTATTTTACTTTTTTCCAAGAAGTATATTAGTGCTATACATTTCAAAAATACATTTTATAAAACATAGATAGCATTATTTAGATCGAAAGATTTGCATTCTTTAGATAAAAAATTTAGTGATAAAAATTTTTAATAACATATTGAACTAATATTGTCGAAAATAATTCGTTGAATTGGTTAGAGTAAATTTCACATTTAAACATTTTGTATAGCTTATATCGCGCTATAATCTATTTCGACTTATTTTGTAATTTCTATTTATTCTGCAGTTTTTTAAATGTTACGCTACGATGAAACATTTTATTTAAAAAATTGATATTTTTAATTGAAGTATATTAATATTTTCACAATTTTGACATTATTGTGGCTTTATAATCGAATCAAAATTAAATAAAATCTTTACACATACACACACACACACACACACACACACACACACACACACACACACACATATACAAAATATATATTTTTATATATTCTTAGGAATTTTTTTACAATATCTTGAGCATATATTTCCAGTGCTTTTTGTCAGATGTATACACTTACGTAAGCAATCTGATAGAGCAATGACACGCAAACTGCTTTAAAATTAAAGCAATTTGTAACACATACAGACATAATTGTATTATACGAGATAAGATGTTAGATAAAACTTGTTTTGTTTAATGATTTACGTAACATTGCTTGATCAAAGTTAATCGATGGAAATATACAACTTTAATTGCACAAAAAATATTGCTAACTCATTTAAAAATTGACATTGGTATATATAATTTTAGCGATTGATTCTAATTTTTACATTTATATTCTCCATATAAAAAACATATTGCAGATTTACAGATTCTAGTTGAATTAACAATGTTTAGATATTAAAAATATTAAAAATAATAACATTAATCGAATCTATAACGACATTTTACCATGTACAAAAAGTAAGACTTTTTCCCCTTGAAGAAGATAATAAAATTAAGATACGTTTTGGATTTCTTAACGGCATTGAAGACTAAATTCTCTTGTTCTAATACCTTACACCTTCGAGATCACACATCACATATCACACAACATTCTCGCAGATTAAGCCTCACGGATCGATTAAAACACGTAATAAAAGGCTACTACGACTGCGATTCCGCCCATGATTAGATAGAGAAGCATGCTGGGTCCTTCGCTCTGTTCCGGCACTTTGTTGTATCCTGCTACCCAGCCCTTCTTCGGCGATTTGTTCGTCTTTTCCGATTCAGCGAGCACGCCGACTTGATATTTCTTCATCAGCTCCATCGCATCTTTCGAATGCCCGACATCGTCGAAGTCTTCGGAGGCGTCTATGCCTTTGTGATCTACCAAAATCTCCTCGCCACCTGGATGCTCATTGAGAAAGCTATGGACGTCGTATACTTTGTCGTGCAAGATGAAAATGTTTTTATCCAAATCTTTGATTTCTGCGATCTCGCTACGCGTGAATACTTTGTTTTCCGCCATGTCTCCGTCGACTTTTTGCTATTTTTTCTTCGTTCAGTCAATCTAAACAGGAAAAAAAGAGTTTATTAGAATTGTTTTCATCGTTTTGATATTACGTAAAATGTTATCCTTGTATTTTACGTAATGCATCCGGTAACAATTACAAAGTATTTTTCTCGTTTTATCTTGTTAAATTGACGTTTTTCGATAAGATTGGAACCGTGATTTAAAGCGTTATCGCGATCGACGCTTTAATTCTTTCGTTTTGGATAATGCAATAATGTGTTTGTAATTATCGTAAGGTATGGTTCTGTTGCTTTTCTTTTTAAAATTGAGTTTTCGATAAGACTAAAAGAAAAACCACGATCATAGTCGCGATTGATAATGCTTAATCTTAGAAAAGCTAATCAGTGTAAACATCACAATAAATTTAGTGACTGACGTCAGAAACGAATTTAGAACACATATGTGTGTTAGAAACTTCTGTATACGCGTTTTACGACATTCAACGAGCAAGGAGCTTCAATAAAACGATGATGAGGTCAGTAGGAGTGATTACGTAACAAGCATTCGGTCGGCGTTATCAATAGTTCACAGTAATGCTACTTTGTGAAATTATTGTTATTTACATTGATATTGATACGCAATTTATTTTATATTTATGATAACGACGTCTTCTGGTGACTTGACATTTTAATTCAATATATACAGCACTGGATGTAATGCTGTACAAGAATATATTACGCAATTGCTACACCTTGCAATATTAACGACATGATAAATGTCTGTCTAATCATTCGCTCGCATAGTGACGCTGCACTGCAGTATCGCTACGCAGCGATTTCGGTAAACAGCATTTTTCGTGGAGCCGATACGCCACGCCACGTCACGTCACGCCTCTGCCGTAAGATTGGAGATCATTAGTTAATAGGTTCCTCGAAATTTGCATAACGCTACTTGCCCGAGTGCGGTGCGCGGAAAGGCGCGCGAGGAAAACGTTCTCAGACGGGAGATATTTTCCGGAGTGAAAACTCGCAACTCGAGAGACTACGTCTCTCGCTTTTCGTTTACTATTGGAGAAATCAATATATGCTTTTGAAGGATCACAGATTTGACTCTTACAATAATCAAACTTGGTTCGATCACAGGCAGTTGAACGACGAGTACACTCGCGAGTACTTCGTGACGAGATACCGATTCGAGACGTCCATTCGCGAGATCTTCGCCGTCGAAACGAACGAGATACGAGTTCGAGAAGTGCATCGGATCGATAGGGTCCTTTTCCACGTTTCCCTCCAAACGGATGGCTCGTCGTCGAGTCCTCGTCGCGTCTGAGAGAGTGACAAACGGAAACTAGACGTTCGTCGAGCTACGTACCTCCTCTTCGCACCTTCGAAGAGTATGTTGCGGATACGTCGACTTTCCTGAAGGGAGTAGACGGTTCCAAAGAGAAACGCGTGGCAGCGGCGCAAATAAGACGCAGATGCGAATCTCGATGATTTTCCTTGACGAGATGTTGCGCGCGAACCTCTCCTCTAAACTGCATTCGCACGTACTACGGAGTATGGTCTGTTGTTGGAGCTTTATGATTCCCCCCATTCTTCCTCTTCTCATTCGGACCCCACTGCTCCGGCTCGTGTTATCTGGAGGCCAGTTGCGACGTTGCCAACCGCCGCTTTATAACAGGGCTCTATGCTGACGCGATAGATCGCGACTATTACCTAGCTGGCGGATTCGAACAATTTCCATAAAGGTCTGCGAATTTGCAATAACATACTGTTGTTTTTCATGACAAAGTCTGACTGGAAAATCTTGGAGTTTTATTTTTATTTTTTTTATTTTTTTTATTTTTTTTTTTTTTTTACGAGAAAGCTCGCCAAGGTTTTCGTTTGTAAAAATAGCTCTGAAAAGTTTGTACGAAATGGCAGTCAGTCGGACAATCACAAAACGACTTAGCCATAGTGCGACTGTCCACTTTTGAAACTTTTGTACGATAGAGAAGATCGCGGAACTGATAAAACAATTCTACCAATTCGAGTTTAGTCGTAACATACAGTATACAGAATATCTGAAAACGTCAATAGATGTACTTTTCATAGTGTCAATAGGAGTAGTCTCATTTTATCTCGCGTACTCGAACCACAAGAAATGCCGACAAACATTTTCCATTTATCGGAAAAAATTTTATTGACGGCATTTTAGACAGATAAAAATAGTGAATAAAATAAAATTCTATTTTTGGCATCCAATTGAACCTAGTATACAGTCAGTACGTCGATTAATAAACATACGCGCGATATATATTACATTTTTTACTCTCACTTTTTATCACATTGATGGTAATTCAATTGCGGCACAAGATCTTTTGAAAGTTCTGTTATAACTCGAAGACACGCAACAAGAATAATAGCGATTGCCCTGACGTTTTGGTATAAGATTCTAGGTACTATTTCTGTTTGTGACCTCACGTACTGTGCGGCGAGCATGTTGTCCGATTCATATGCAAAAGCGTCTAGTCATGGTGACGCCGCGCAAATCGCAGAAAGATAAACGTGACAGTCGAGCTGATCGATCGCATTTTTGTAAATGCATACATTGGACGCATGTTTATATTATACGCATAAAAAAAACTATATATTGCATATTTATGAGCGTATTTTCATCTTTTTTAATACGTTTATATTCATAATCATTAATAGTAAACTAGATGTAACATATACGCACAAAAATACAGATATGTAACATATACTTTTTCTAGTTATACATATATTAATGGTCATAGTAATTGATAGTTGTTATATAATCCTTTTATGGAAGTTAAAGTTTCGGAAAGATAGAGAGTAAAATCTTAAATTATTCTTATTTAAAAACTATATATATATATATATATATATACTGCGCACACAACGCATATGAAAATTAATTATCGTAATAAGAGAAGCTATTAATCTATGTTTCTGTGTGTTATTCCTTTTGAAAGTTTGCTTTGTAATGTGCCTCATTACAGGTTGCGTTATCACGCATAACATTATTACATATACGGATATAACAAGTACAACGCTATATATTCGTATATGTAAGCGATGAGGACTAATTTATTTTAGAAATTTATTCAGAGAAATTGTTAGAATTTAGTTAAAGAGAGTCAAATAAAAAAAAAACTAATTTATATTTATATTTCTTTATGTAATACATTTTTATGTAATTTTATATTTGATAAAACGTTTGTCCAACAGGTTTACGTTGCCGCAGGTAATGAATTACAATTGCCCAATAATAGTTTTGTACCGCCGCAGCTAATAAATTATTCAAGAGATTTGCGAGAAAAAAGAATAAACTTAATAGCTCTGAGTGAAATTATAATATTTTATCTTGCTAATTTTTAATTTTTATTAAGTTAACACATATCACGCGTACAAATCGTCTTATATTACCATCGTTTTATACTGTACTGAACCAATAAAAAATTATGGCATAAATTGGGACAGCGATAAATATGAACATCATCAAATTCCAGGACGTTTCTGTCTTCGATTCTTGATTCTGCTCATCTTTCTCCATTGGTTCTTTTACTTCTACAAATAAAAAAGATAAGTTCCTGTAGAGCTTAGACATTAAAAGGGGCGAATAATTTATGACTATGATTTATAAATGATTCTCTTGCCAAAGACAACAGCATAATTGCAATGAATGTATCAATAATTTGCTGTACATTGTTCATAACTATCGATCGTAAACAACTAAAATAATATTTAAAAGTTTAATTACGTAGTGAATAGCAATTAAAATAAACATGTAAAAATATGTATATATGCATGAGTCACATTGGCTAACATTGCGAAAAAAAACTCGATTAACTTTGTAGATACGATAACCGACCATCACACGCTCTTTATTATAAAGGTCTGTCTTTTATTTCAGGCAGCTAGCCTTTAGATTTAATTTCTTTAAAACTCAATTTTGTTCTGTATTTTAACAATATTGCGGGCAATTTTTTTTTTAATTAGCGTTTCAATGTCTAATTTACTAATGAGCAAATTTTTACGAAAACAATCGACAGATTTAGTTTTATATTTGTTTTATCTTTTGTTAATTATATTTAAAAAAATTTTTTTTTATAAAAATTATTCAGATTAGATCTATTTTTATTTTTATTATTTTAAATTCATTTCAGATTTAAAGAATTTGTCTCTCAACACAGTCTAACTGGTTTCCAACTATCAGAAAACTGTGCAAGAAAATTTCGTAATGCCCAGACTCCTGACTGTCACAAAATAGTTTTTTAACACATAGAAACAAAATCTTAAAACTTTCAGGTTTGTCTTTTACTCTCTTATAAAAAAATCTGATCATCTTGTTCGTAGTTATTAAATTTACTATGGTTTGGAGCAATGTTAAATCCACTGTGATGCGATTCAAGCGAGAAAGCGATCGAGGAAAGGAAGAAGTTGTCAAACCTGTCTTTGTCGTCTTTGACGATTTATCCAAGCCTACAACACTTCCTGCCAGTTGTCCAATTTTGAAACTCTCGCGCAAGTTAACTGCCTCGAAACTGTGGCCATTGTCTTCGAAACGATTCGTCGCATCTTGCCCCGCTACTTCCATCAGCACGTCCTCGCCGCCAGGGTGTTCCTTACGAAACTTCGTGATATCGTAGACCCCATCGTGTACCACGATCCACAGATCCTTGGCGTTATTGTGACGAGCAACTTCTTCGATCGTGTAGGTGGTCGTCATAGTACTATTGAAGAAGAAATGAACTCTATGAGGAAACGCAAAGTCAAAATCTTTGAGATGCCTCGTGCGAACGATGATTCACTTAACGATTACCACTTCTTCGCTGTATGTTAAATCGTTTCGTGAAAAGGTAAAGGTTTATCTCTTGGCGTCACCTTCGGACGACGCGTGTACGCTCCGGTCTATTTTGACCCGATCTCAGTCGCAGATTGGTCGCGTACGGGAGCACTTTGAAAGGGAAAATAGGCTGTAAACGAAACGACACGACTGCAATGATGATAGCGACAGCGGTGACAACGAGGGCGACGACGACGACGACGACGACGACGATGTGCTTTGTCGCGCGTCCTCGGTATCTCGCGCATTCAGAGCCACTGCTCTAGTCTTCCTTTCGTTTCTCCTCCCGAATGTCGACAGCGAAAGCGGGTTTCTCGTACCTGTCGCATTTCACGTTGTGAAACGGTTTCCCACAAGGAGCGACTTCTCTCTCTTTCTCCGTATTTTTTTCCCAACATTCCTCCGACGAAACGCTACGAGCGCGCGCGCGCGCGGTATCGAGCGGTGGTGTCTTATTTATTTTATGGTCTTCCTCATATCTCGTCCAATTTCGACTGACATGGAATCCGCGCAGCGTGTTTTCGCGTTATTCATATTTAATCGACCGCTACTATTTATTTAAGTCGGCTTATACGAATATAGCACCGATCAAGAATTGACACTTTGTACACTGAACAAAATTTTGATAATAGCTACCAAATGTCAAATGAAATAATGCCAATTAAATATTGGATTAACAATTTTATCGTTCTAAGTATTTAGTAAGTATTATCAAACGTAGTACTACAATCTGTCACATTTGTCAATACTTACTAAATATATATTATTACCAAATTTTTTTTTTCTTTCAGTAGATTTATTTTATTAATCGGTGTCAGGTGTGGGGAACGTAGAATTTTATCTCGGGGTGTAGAAGAAATATTCGGTGGAGCAAACCGGAGCAAACTCATAGATTTTTTTTGTACTTTGCTGATAATCAAAAACACGAGTTTTGAGTTTACGTCACAGCTTCTTACCTGATAAAAAAATAATAGAGAATATCTTGAGAGATGACTTTGCGACTGCAGAAACGGCCACGCGTTCTTTCGTATCACTATGAAGTCACTGCGCAATTGGTAAATCACAGTAGCGAATCAAAGCAACAAAGCGGAATGACTGTCTTTTTTTTACAAACGGTGCGTCGTGAATGCGTGTGAATTTCACATAAACTACAATCTTATGAAAATTTATCAAGTCGCACTCCGAGTAGTATTCGAGTAGACTCGAATGACTTGTAAAACAAAACTGAGCGGAAACGTTACTATAATCTGAAAGAAACTTATTATTTATTAAACTTATCTTTGCTCTTAATAAAAATTTGTTATTTGCGAAAACATAATGTTTTCCAAACCATCTCCGTTTGCAATTACTTTTTTTGTTGTTTTTTTGTAAAAACTATCCTTTGAATTATTTTCATCGTAATTACGTTGAAATATTAGCAAAATTTTTTGTTTAGAACTTATTTTCGAAGTACGAATTTTAAATTTCATACGTCCTATCTCTATGATAGTTGGTTGACAATTGATGAAAATTAGTCACCGATGTCGAGAAACGAATGGAAGAATCAAAGTCAGGAAATACAGAAATCCGATCGTGTTTGACTAAAGCCATCAGTATAATTGGAACGAAATAGTACAATGGTTCGGAAATCGCTCGCAACACTTATCATGAAGTATTGTAGTAAAAGGCAAATATCACATTTAAGCGATAACACCTTCAACTCGTTTAACATTTACGCAATTGTTATTGTTGCAATATTTGTTGGCGTTTACGTAAAAGCATTCGTCGGGGAACTTACCACGGGACGGAACTTTGTCGTGTCGAATTGAATAGTGCGATTCACGTTTAGATTAGTACATGACGCCGCCGGTAATACCGGTGGAAGTTTGTAAACTTGTGCTACGGATGCCGTTGCAACGGAGGACGGTTGAGCAAACGCGAATTCGGTGGCGCAATGCGGTTCATTCTCGCGAAACCGCTCTCGTATGGTTATCCAACCAGCCCGAGGACTTTGAAGTCCTCTGGATGTTTGCGCCGAATTACCATAAGCACGTGGCAGCCATCTTCATCTTCTAATACAAATCTCTTTACGTTTGATAGTATCTCTCTGCAAATAATACGATCGCGAGAATGAGAAACGCGAATGATACAAATAAACGTTATTAGTTTCGAAGAGTTATCGGCATTCTTGCGCCTGTTTATTATTTCGAGCTACGAGTGCACAAGATGACATAATTGTTTCAAGTTCGCGCCCTTGAAACTTCAGGAGGGGGGGGGGGACACAGTTCGTTATCTCTATCGTCTCTTGAATATTCAAGAAAATGTCCATTCGATAGGGCAGGTCGGAAGTCCCCGCGATCGCTGGGAAGTTTCGGAAGCTCGGAAACTTTCTGGAAAATTGAAAATTTGCAGTAATTACGGCGTACGGGGAACAAGACGATCAAGGGGTGCAGGAAGCTTCGTCTACACAAGGTCTACACAATACACTGTAATATCACACGACGTTTCGGCCGAAATAATCTCGCAACGAGAGAGAATGCTACTATTTTATGTCACTATTTATGGCATATTGGTTTCTTTAAAGTACAATCGATCCACGTTGTTCTTTTCGAGTTTACCGATACCGAATGTCAGAAGAAAGTCCAGGCAGGCGAGCTAAAGTTTCTTTAGAGGATTTCTCTTCTCCCTCCCTCTGCCCATGAGAAATGCGAGTCGAGAAGTAACTAGGAGCTTTCATCTTTATCTTTTATTTCCCCCTTCTCTAGCGAGCTTCTTCGATTAATTATCAAAGTCCGCTACCTCAGACCTCCTATCTCAATAAATTTTATTTTGAGTGCGGAATAAATAAAGCGCAACGCACTGGTTTCCTTTAGAGAAGATCGGGAGATACACGCGGTTAATATAAATGAAGGAACTGATACATCAGTGATACATTTGCAAGCTCTGGTAAATGCAAAATGATTCAAACGTCAAAGAGACAATGCCAGCTGCAAAAACAATTCTTGTCAATCCAAAACTGTTGTCGCGTGTAAGAATCCACGTTCGTTCGCGTTTCTATCGCGCCGAGATTAATCCGGCTGATTCGTGGTTGCGATCAACAGAATTAATTAATTCGATTAAAATCACATTTGGCTTTTCCCGCCCTTGGCGCGAGTTGTATGAACATCGTTTGCGACGGCGATCGATTTTTCTGTTTCAAATCGCGCGTTCGAATGGGACGGTTGGTTATACAACGCTTTTATTTCTCGACTCGTTCCCCGCCTTTGAATTCCATTGACCAATTATGTAGGTATCTGCGAGCAATATTGCCTGTTCGCCATTTATTCGCTGCCGATCGAACATCATTGATTGTTTTTTTCACTACATCGAAACAAAATGCAACGGTATTTTGACTTCATTTTTTCCTTAAAAAAAAAAATCGCGTCATTTCTTGCACCGTGAAACTGAACTGTCAGAGTTGTGCAGGATGTCTATAGAGTCTGTTTTCACCTTCTATATTTCGGAAACGGTTAAAAAAATCCCAAAATATTCCATCATTTCGAAGCGCCGCTCTTTTAAATTAAAGGTGTAGCCTCTCAAAATGATCGCACAGGTATTTTGCGATCCTTCATTCATTTTCATTCATATTTGATAATTTTGAACCGTTTTCAAAATATAAGGGGGTGGAAACAGACATTATAGACACCCTGTGTAAATTGCATTCGCGCTTTTATCTTTCTTCCTCTGTCTTCGTATACATTCCTCGATTCTATCAGTGTGAGAATTAATGCTCTATCCAGGTAACAGACGCGTGTAAGCCTCAATATCGCTGGACTGTCTGCGTCGGAAGCGTTTGAATGGACCTGTACTTGGGGGCTGGCAGGGTTTTCGGGGAGGGGCGGGGGGTTGCTTTGATCTGCGTAATTAAACGGCGCGATTTCTCCGTACAATGCCACGGTTGCCGGACGCTGCACGCGTGTATATGTACGCGGAGCGAACTAGATTGTTATCTGTTTTGGATATTTCGCGTTTGAGCACGCGGCTGTCGATGTTATCGGCAATTTTTCGTTTTTACGTTACTCACATCAAAGCTATCTCTGCGTATGTATCTTCTCTATATGCATCACTGTCTGTCAGTTCATCGTCTCCGCTCCTTCACGTGCAAATGCGCAAAATTACTCGTATAACGTTTCGTTTCACCTACGGCCGCAAGTCTCGTCTGTTATCATCGAAAGCTTACTTGATTACTTTACGACGCGAACGACAGGTCGAATTAGCTTAAGAAAAATTTAAGTACCACCGAATGGTTGTACGTTTTCCTCTTAGCCGTGGCCCGACGTGGCATGATCGCGATCTCGGAAAGCACGGGGAGGACTGTTAAACGATTATCAGCACGCGATCTGAACATTGTCGTCTCGGGGTATTACTTAGAAACCTCGCGGCAAAGAGCAGAGCGCAGATTAGTGGAGCGAATACGAAAACATTTGAGCATCGTTAAGTCGTTAACCAGAGGGGTGGGGGGGTGAGTGGGATTTGTCGAGGAAGCAGACGGAGTATCACACCCTGATCGTGACTCATTCCCGATTGCCGGAGTAATTAAAAAGAACCATCGTACACGCGGAGAGTCGAGTTACTCGCTTTGTTACGTCAATGATTTATCAGTCGAAGGTGAAAGAAATACAAGACAGAAGGATGAGAAACTAATTGCAATCTCGACATTTTTAAAAACGTGACAACATTCTTATTTGCGATATCACGCATTCCGAGTTGAAAAGCGTTTGAGAAAGCCGTTATTTAGCTGGTATCGCCGCAACTTGTTGACTATAACGGAAGATCATAGTTGCGTTTAGTTTTCTTTTCAATGCATATCCGTACGTGGAAAGTTTTCCCGAGCTATCTCGATCTCTCTGAGCCCGTATAGCTGTCGTCTAACACGCTCGAATACCTTTTGCATTTCAGAAAACCGGAGCCAGGATCAAGATCTACTCGAACACCTGCCCCCGCAGCACGGATCGTCTCATCAGCATCTGCGGGAAACCCACGACGTGCATCGAATGCATACGTGAATTGATCGCCACCATTAAGACCGTGAGTATACCAGCAGGTCATGACTTTCCTATAAATCTTTAATAGTTACATCTTGCACGTGTGGGCAAATATATCGATTCTTTTTGTTGGACAGGAAAAAGATGATTTGTTTTACATCCACCTTTAAATTCCACGTTTGAATATATTACTATAGTTTTTTTTTGTAATATCTTTTTTGGTTATATCATTTTTTGGTTCTTTAGCTAAAAGTTACGTATGTAACAGAGAGGAGATCGGTCTTGGTGAAAATGTAACGTCAAGTTTTTATTTTCCAGTCTCCACTGAAGGGTGTGAACAATCCTTATGATCCGCACAACTTTGACGATTTTTACGCCGATGACTACGGCGGTTATGGTAACGCCGACGGTGGTCAAAGCAAGGTTGGCGGATTTGGTGGTCCCGGTGGCCGTGGCGGTGGTGGCGGCGGCGGTGGTGGCGGTGGCGGCGGTGGCGGAATGCCACCGAGACGCGACAATCGCGGCGGCGGTCCTGGTGACATGAATCGCGGTTTTCCGCCACCACGAGGCGGCCCGCGTGGCGGCGGCGGCGGCGGAGGCGGAGGTGGCGGCGGTGGCGGCGGCGGAATGTCCGGCGGCCCACCGGATCGCGGATACGGCGGTAACTCGCGCGTGGGCGGCGGTGGTGGCGGAGGCGGCTACGAGGGTGGCCGCGGCGGTGGCGGATACGGCGGCGGTGGTGGCGGCGGCGGCGGCGGCGGTGGCGGCGGAAACCGAGGTGGCCCGCCACCCTACGGCGGCGGAAATTACAACGGTAAGAAGGAATCTTGATGATCCACTTAAGCGACGATCAAAGGAACATCTCGATCTAGTCTTTCAATCGAAAGACCCAAACATCCTTGTACCCGGTAGAGATATTAAAGTTTTGCGACGAAGATTAGGATACTGATGAAATACGGGCGTTAAATCGTCGTATGTCGCCAAAATGCTTAGGGATTTGTATATATCTGTGAAATACGAGCCGTTAATGTTTTTTTTGTCACAGGTGATGGATGGGGAATGCAAGGAGGCGCACCCAATGGCTTGGGTGGCGGCGGTAACACGGGAATGGGTGGCCCACCTATGGGTGGGAACAACCAAGGCAACCAGGGCAACATGAGTGGAAACAAGACCAGTACACAAGTCACCATTCCGAAAGATGTAAGTCGATTGTAAGATTACTTCTCATGTTTGTATTATTTTCTATGAAAATATTCGTCGCGTTAATTTGTTATGACATCATGACAAAAAATTGTACGTCTATATTTTGTATCGAAGGTCAAAAATATCAACTTTTATTCTTGCCATGAAAACCCCTCTAACATTTATTTCTATTAAAATGAATATTAACTTTATCTCAATTTATAACTTATTTTTATCTTTTTCTAATTTATAAAATTAAAAAAGATAAAAAGCAAGATGTTAAACAGAGATTGAAGTTAATCTACGGTGCTAGAGATCACATAACAGGACTGGCGTGTAAATTGTAGGCTTTGTATATCTGTGTAAACTATAAAAAACACACAACACAGAAATATACAGAGAGGTCACCATGCTAATAAGAGACTAAGGATCGAGGATAATTTATTGTAGATAAATATTTATTATGTTGATGATTGCCTTGTTCGATTGAAGCATATTTGATCTTAGCTTTTTTGAAGTAAAATATGCTTGGTTATTTATAAAATCTTATCTTTATTTACAGTTGGCCGGAGCCATAATTGGCAAAGGTGGTGCGAGGATCAGAAAGATTAGATCCGACAGTGGTGCTGGAATAACTATAGATGAGCCACTGCCAGGTAGTAACGATCGCATCATCACCATCACTGGAATTCCCAGTCAGATACAAATGGCCCAGTACCTGCTGCAGCAGAGGTAATTATTACGACATACACACACACACACGCACACACACACACACACACACACACACACACACACACTTACTTCAATCGTATACTTAACATGAAACATAAAAACCTGCTTCTTATTTCACTGTTAACACTGTAAATATTGCCTTTATATTATATTGACAAAACTTGGAATCGGACATATTTATTGTTAGTTGCGGCATTGAATAAAGATAAAAGAATATATTATGAAGCCTTGATTTTTAAGCACGTATGGTTTTTGTAATTGCGTAATAAAAATTGTTCGACGTAATGCTTGTACCACATTGTACCACATTGTAAAATTCATATTATTATTTTCTGCGCCGCCATTTTATTATTTGCGAAGCTTTGCATAAATATTTTGAGAATATAAAAAGATAATTGTTAAAATAAAATCGAAGAAAGGAAAAATAATACGTTATATGATATTTCATACGTTATATGATATTTCGAATTGATTTTGTAAACACCCTTATTAGTGCAAAAGTGCAAAGTCCGTTTACAGTGCATTACCATTACGTGAATAATGTATATAGCATACATATTCAGACTCTTCGATTTTATATACTGCTATCTAATCATACATTGGAGTATGTTTCTTCGTCGTTGTCACGTGCGTTAATAATTTTTCCTACTTCATCCGCTTTGTAATCGACATCGCTGCTATTGCATCGGGTCAACTCATCACATCTTTAGGAACTAACCCAATCCAACTAACCAAACGATCGAGGTATTACCGTAACATTCGCAAAGGTGAAGGAGTCGAAACGGAAAAAGATGGATGGAAGGAGGACGACGCGCTGGAGGAATCTCTAGCCCATCGTGAGGGAGAATGGAGCACCGTTGTATGGAAGACTAGTGATTTTGTTGTTCTACTTTCGATGTAACAAGGAATCACTAATCATCCTACAAAGGCGTTCAAGAACTTCGCCTCTGCCTGAGACCTGCTTTCGGAACTAACACCATTCCCGCTGCGCTCCGTTTGCTCATCAACGCGCCGTAATTTCGCACGAATAAACAGTAATACTATCTTCAACAATGACTATAATTGTCAAGTAATCGCAGTCAGATAAAGACTGTAGCATTTATTCATATTCGAGATTCATTTTGGATTCCTGATAACTCATGTAACCCGATTTCATTGTTAATGCATACTAATACAAAATTAAAGCTTTGTTCGCTATTGTCATTGCGATTTATTCTGAGTACGTTCATGGCGTTGCTCGAGTATCATATGAATTAAGGCTTCTTATATCAACCTTTATTTAATCTTATTTACAACACGAGATGCTTCCATTCTTGTTATTCTGCGCTTTATTTCTTATGAATCATTTTTAAAGAAAATAGCTCATAATGGAGAGAGAAAAATTTTCTACAAGTTATTATAAGAATCTATGCCATTATAGTCTTAATTCTATCATCTCTTTGCTATTGTCTTCAGTTCTAACCGTTATTGGTCTCAGACTAAAAACTCCATTATTCTTTCTGTTCCAGCGTGCACGAGAATGCAGAGCATCATTACTAAGACGTGGTGAGGGATGCATTCGGGGAAGAGGGGAGCCAAAGATGCGCTTTTGTAACTTTTTTTTTTTTAGAAATATTTCTTGGGCAAACACACATACAAACGCTGAAAATGGAACCTGAAACAAGTACATTTGACATGCACCTGCAGAAACGCGCGCAAGAAACTGGGATACTTCCGATAGAATGTTGCGTACAGGGGGATAATCCGTAGAATTTAATACTATATACGCATACATACACATACATACACACAGACATACATATACCACACGCGAATCACCCTCTCCCAGGAAGATAAACGCTTGTGGTCGATGCTAACGTGACCTTGACGTGGCGGTCCTTATTCAAGGATAATAGTCACTCATTGCAGCCTGCAGAGTAAATCGATTCACGAATCGAGTACCGTTAAACGTTTTCGATGTCGGCCTTTCTTTAGTGTAGAATTCTCTTGTTTGTATCGTGTCCACGAGGCACACATACTGTCGATGTGACAGCGGGGGGTTTCAAACTGGCGAGTAATTGCACCATGTTCCCCGATGTTAGCATTCCCAAGAAAACGTATTTATCCATTAATGGAAGTCCAAAGAATGATCAATTTTTTTTATCATAAAGTGCGCGCTATATTTCGCAGGGAACCATCGTGTATCTTTTTCTTTTTCTCTTTTTTTTCGTTATCATTATCATTAGATCTTGTCTCTTTCGCCCAAAAAATCACTGTATTTTAATTTTGAATTATATAGATTGTGCCAACGAACAATCAAGACGCTGGCGCAAGACAGCCAATTTGAAACCGTTAGATGCGACTCTCCTGAACATCGAGACCTGACAACGCACACTTTTCCCATTACGTTTCTTTCCAGCTTTTTGATAAATTCTTTACAAATTCTAATCCTACGGAAGTAAGAATAAATGCGCATAGAGTGAATGCGAGGGAACAGTATCGAAGAAGCAGATAGATCGAGTGAGCGAGAGAGAGAGAGAGAGAGAGAGAGATTTTATTAGGCTAACGTTTGCAGGAAAAGAACTGACAAGTATGTTCGCAAGAAGAAACTGTACATAAGACACTACTAACATCCCTTTCCTTTCCTTAATTACTGCATACACTGGCAGATATGCGTTTCTGCTGTTGCATTATTATTATAGTTACTAATTATTATTACTATATGATTATTGATAAGAATATTTTTGCGTTATATCCCAAATCTATATTAATCCCATCTTCAATCGCTAGCGGACGCGTAAGCGTTCTTAGTGTTATAATGGATAGAAATATTTAGGCTTAATGAAAAGACGTAACTTTAAGGGGGCACCATCGGCGAAAAGCGAACTGTTATGAAACGATTTGATTCAGAAAATGACAAGAACGAAACTAAATCTGTTATGAAATCCATCATAGTAATATAGTATTTTAGTGTTCATTATTGTTTTATAGATTCTCTAACAAACATAATGAAACGTATTTTTCAGTTTTCTCCATTCTCCGTGCAGTTATTTTTCTGTGTTATATTGTACAGAATCTTGCGAGAAACGTGTGAATTCGAATGTATTAAAGTAGTTTGATTTAAGATGCTGTTGCTACTGCTATATATATATAAAAGCAAATAATTCGTTATCAAAATTCTTACGCAAAAATCATACAAAGATACGATCACGAATATCTTAAAGATAACAGCCGAATTCGGCGTACGACATGATCTCTGTAAATATATACCTCTGCTAGGTAGCACCACTTTGAAATGTGACTGCTCGAACGGATGTATCTTTTGGCAAATAGTGGCCATGATTTTCCAAGTGCAATTAGAAGCAGTTGTACTGAAAAAAGATATTATTTAGCCGTTCACAGCCATTCGAGCGATCGTAATCGCGTGAAAACCCCGTCCTGGATAGTCGATTTAATACTCGAATAAGTGCGTCCAAACATGCCTAAGAAATTCAAGGTTACCCTTGAACCTCCGTACTCATTGGATGATTGAATTGTCATGATATACGCAAAGCTGTGTTAAGCCAGTACAACCTTTTCGACGAAGAAGATAAAGTATGAAGTATAATCAACGTAAATAACATTCTAAATGCCATTTTCAGCTTTCACGTATACCGATGGTCAGCCCCGAGTTATCTCATTTTCTCTCTCTTTCTTTCTCTTGCTCTCTCTCTCTCTCTCTCTCTCTTTCTCCTCCAGTCCCTGAAAGTACATTTAGTCTGGTCAGTAGACGTCACCCCTATCAGGGTGCCTACAAAGGGCATTTTTAAGCATCTTGACCGTGTGGATCGTATCCGTTATACAGAGATCTATCGACCAGTAGGCAGTAGGTGACGCATTCGCAGTCTGTTACACTTTCAGGATCATCGCGTGTGGATTTGCATAGATACACAAAGAGCTTGAACAATGACATGCTCGAGTCATGAAATGTGAAATCACGATTCATATGTAAATTCGCATGTGATGAATTTTACAGATTAGAGATGATGATTTTAGAGAGATCTCCCGTTATTCTCGCAACAAGATTCCAATCAACTGTTTACAGAGAGACGAGCTTTCCCAATTTTTTCTTCCCCTTTTATTAATTACCTTGTTAGTTCTGGTGCCATTGCGTTTCTACATCATTGTTCAAATTCAAATGCGGAGCACCGAGAGAAAAATATGTTTTTTTTTCGCGTGGCGCTCGCGTTACGCAAAACATTTGTTTTGTACATTTATTTTTTCGATTTATTCGCTTGAGATCGAGTAATATTATTTCATCATTATTATCTAAAGAAATGGTTGTCGATCTGTGAACAGTTCCGTGGGATTATCTCGGTCCGCAAGGCAGAGGGAATCGCGGTTTCTCTTGTTTGAACAGGCGTGCGAATGAGATCGCAAATGAAACAAAACTACGTGAAATGAATCAAAACTATATACCGCGCGCAACTTCGACCGCGTGTTATGCATTTTTTTGTCTAACACAAACACACGTACATACACTTGTTAACTGTAACCCATTTCACTACGACGAGGCACATAAGCACGCGTGAATGAATGGCAGTACGCGAGGACGCGTATGTGTCTGAATGCGTGTGTGCATGAGGAAAATATCGACGCCAGATATATAAACCGGTTTATTGCAACTGGGCTTTTGGTATCGCGAGAGGGTTGAAAGAGATAACATGTATGATCGCAAAAGTGATTGATAGAAAGAGAGAGAAAGAGAGCGCGCGCGAATGTGTATGTGTGAGAGAAAGAGAAAGAGACAACGCTATACACTCGTACGTATCACGATTACGTGTACTGTATAAGATAAACAGTTTACAATTATTTGTAACGGATACTTTTTATTTGTCAAATAAAAGTTAGTACAAAGCAGGACCGCTCTTGTTTTTATCCTGTCAAGTCAGCCGGCCAATAGAGTCAGCGGATTAAATTTGTCTTGTCTCTTGACGTTACACATCACGTACCATTTAATATCGCCATGATGAAGAATATTCTTACAAATAAAAAAGTAAGTAAATAATTTTTTTATAAATAACTTTATAAAGTAACTCTTATTAAAATTGCGATAAAACGATATAAAATACTTGGTGCATTTTGTACTGATATATACAGATTTTGTTAAACGTCACAATTTCAAAAATGGTTTTCCAATTACTTACCAGAAAACTAGTCGAACGTAATAAATTTTAAATTATAGAGCCACACAATACTGGAGTATGTAATTTGCGACCTTCGCGAACGGATAATCAAAATAGAGTGAATGTTCAGGTATGAACCATCACATTGGGATCTTAATACCATTCCATCGAATTTACTTAGGGATATTGGTAGAAAATTGAATGACACGCAGCGATCGAACCGGAAATGAAGAGTAGTCGCTGTTCGAAGAAATTACAGTACGCGTTCCTCAATATATCTAGTCATTCGGTGGTTCCCTTGGCACATACCAGTTTGTTTTTCATAAGCATTAACGTGGTAGCTTCAAGAAACATGAAGACACATTGGAATAAGAAAACTAGATTCGACAGTTCAAAACAAGGTGAGATATCGATATTACCTTAATTAATTAATTAATATTGATTTTTAATATTTAGTCGATATCTATAATCACTTATCTCTTCTGAGCGTTAAACAAATCAATATCCCGTATGTTGCGATAGGATATTGCAAATGCCTGGTATATGGGATGAAAAAATATATGGAATGGTTTTACGATTATTGCAAGAATACAAATTTACATGGTTTCCGTTACATAAATATAGACGAATCGTCGATAGTAGAGAAAGTCTTTTGGCTCGTGGTAAGGATCCTATAATGATCTCAAAAGCACATAAAAATGAGCTCAGTAATATCTGCCTGGGAAACGTAACTTATTCTTATATCTGATAGGTTTGTTTATTGTCCATCATGTTCTGCGTTTTACTAATGATGCGTTTATGGGCAAATTACTCAAAAAATCCCATAATAACGAGTATTTACCCATCAAATCCGATATGGGACATACCTTTTCCAGCTGTCACCATATGTAACAATAACAAGGTTTACCGTCCACAAGCCGACCTTATTGCTAAGTATTTGTAAGATATTAATAAATCTATCGATACGCTGAGAGTTGGGGTGCGAAGAGTTGGTCGGTTTTTCATGAAGCCTTAATTGTATTAAATAAAATTAGAAAATTGAATTCCTTGAAAAAGGGGGATTAAAAAGTAAGTTTATCTATCTAGATAAAAAAAAACGAGTATATTGAAATCCAGCAATTTTGTTTTAGTTTCGCTGGAATTTTGCTTTTAATTCAATCAATTTAATAAAATACGCCAAATCTTCCGCGCCTATTTGATACATGTTGATCTGTATGCGAAAATCAATTTAATTAATTTCGGATCGACGAAGTTGAGTCTCCGTGTTCAATATTACCTCCCGATTCTGTACTACTCTATACTCAACCTAGATACTCAATACAGATACACGAATGGATTTACTGCGGACGACAGCGACAAATTTTTTTCATCCCTAATGAAGCTGATACGACCAAATAAGATCTCGCTGGACAATGTGACCGCGAGAGAGCTCCTCGATAATCTCGGTGTGACAGTCGAAGCGCTTATGGAGCAGGTGAAAAATGAATTGTTCTGATGATTAATCTGTGCCTCTATTCAGAGAGATTCCATTCAAACTGTGAAAAACAATTCGAGCCCTTAAAAATAATGTTGTTTTAATTAATAATCTCGCTCGCAGTTGATGCAACCGTGCAGCGCGTTACTACTAAGATGCGCTTGGGTCGGTAAGATTTACGATTGCGGCAAGATTTTCAAGACGATCAAGTCTAAAGAAGGTTTCTGTTGCGCTTTCAACTCCCACTACGATGTAAACAGTGACTACACGTAATTCCCACGGATATATATACCGCTTCCTTAGACAGATCTTATTATACCAAGTTGGTGCGAAAGATTCATTATATTTGCAGATGAAGTCATAGATGAACTTTCTATATAATCGCCATAAACTTCACCTCTGTTTTATCTAGAAGAAAACTCTTCGCTCAAAAGAATTCTGGTTCTCGAAATGTTATTTAATAAAACTGGATAGAAAAAAAAAAAACAAGAAATCTTCGGCACCAGCTCGATGCAGGCTCATTCGACATTTAGACGTATTATTTTACGCATTTTTCTATCATTATCTCGCAGATCTATCGACTCCACCGATTTCAACGTCACCTCTGACAGTCTGCCGGGTGTGCACAAAATTCTGGTAAAGCTCGACGTTAACGCGTTAATTTTCATGGCTGTGTTTTGGAATTTACATACGGTGAATCTTCCCTTGCAGAACGCGCCTGGAAGTGGCCGCGATGTGGGACTCGCGGTCGCTTTAAACATCGAGCCCGACATGTATAAGGCTACTACGCGCCCTTACGTAGGGGCTTCCATTATGATACACGACCCAATCGATTTTCCCGACATCGGTGCACACATTGCGTCCGTGCCACCCGGTCACGTCCTAACGATATCCGTCGCCGGCACGTTCATCAAAAGCATGGAAAGTTTGCGGGGCATCCCCCAAGAGAAACGTTCATGCTATTTCGACAACGAGGTAAAATTACGTGCTTTGATCGCGTATTGTTTAGTTAAGCGCAAGACATTCGTTACAAGCGTTCACGTTCCTTTACCAAATTCACATATTTTACGTAATCGCAATACACGTGCAGATATTAGGCGAAACTCACTACAGCTATCAATCGTGCATATCGGAGTGCATAGCTGAGCGTACATATAATCTGTGCGGCTGCCTGCCGTTTTACTATCCAGAGACAAGTGAGTGTGTACAAAATTAAATATTATTAAGGTAAATTCTTTCTTAGGAGTAACATATAGATGTTATATTTTTCAATGTTTAATATTATAAATAAATCGTCTAGAGTCTAGAATATATCTGTCGAAAGGAGATAGTTTAGAAATGCTTTAATCCTCCGGAACTGACGTTAAAATCTATAACACAGTTGCTAACGCTGGATCTGTGAGATCTATTTAATTTATGTTGGTTAAAAGACGCTAATGGAACCATAATGACATAATTCATATTGAAAAAAAATGAATGATTTATTTTAATAACAAAGAAAGTCAAGATTTATAATTCCAGATCCAGCAAATTCACCATTAGTTCCGGAGAGTTAATACAATAATTGACGATATAATTAATATAATATAATAAGAAAACAATGCAATTAATACAATAACTACACACATGTAATAATCTTTAATGTGCTGGCAGATAAGAGAGGGAGGACATGTTACTTGCCAGATATAAATTGTCTTTTGAGAGTACGAAGTAAGATAATGATGTTTCTAAAGGATTACTCATTCACGAATAGGTTGTTCGATTGATGTCCGATTCCTTGTGATTTCATGTGATTTCAAAGTGATTTTAAAGCGATTTCGATTTTTTATAAATTTGAAACGATTACAAATTTTGTATGATTTCATGTTTACTTAATTTTCAATTTAATTTTTTAAAGATTTGATGTTGAGCGACTTCAACTGATTTCCGATTTCAAATTAATTTCAATGATGAGTGTTTGACTGATTTCGTGAGTGAATGAGCCTTCACATGCTTCATACTAATATATCGATATTATAATCAGATATATCATGATTGTACAGATTGTACAGAGTTACATAGTGCGATCTTTCAGAATTAATACCAGAATACATGAAGTCAAGCACTTGTAAGTGTTTACCCCAATGCACCGATATGATGTACGATATATTTCCGGAAGATATTAAAATGGATGACGTAGGGTTCGACTCTGATTTAACGTAAGTCTACTTGTATCTTTAAAAAAAAAAAAAAAAAAAAAAAAAAAAACTGTTAGCTTATCCTTCGTGATGTTTTATAGTTTATATTATTTTAACGAATGTACAAGTTTATTCTCACTTTTGCAGACACGGTTTTAATATAAATAATGTTTCTTTCGTGTACGTATTTTTCGGCGATGTGTCGTATATCGAATACCGCAAGGAGAGCATCATCAGCTGGGATTCACTCCTCGGTGGGTTAAATTTCGATTAGCTGGAAATTTGTTTATCTCGATCGATTTAATTTAACTTGATTGAATCTAACGAAATTATACGAATTATTTCAGCATCCTTCGGTGGGATGTTCGGTCTTTGTCTCGGTGGTTCCATGTTGAGCGTAATAGAACTAGTTTATCTATTGGCCAGGCAGCTCTTTAGTCGACAGCTCCGCAAAGGACAAGAACAATCACGTGCAAAATTGCCGCCGGCGTCGAACATGTTTCTGTCTATCCCTATTAAAGACAAAGCTCAACTGCAGAAATCGCGAAATCGTCAGAGATCGGATGTTCTCGTCACGTGGTATCAACCATCCCTTCAGCATCGTAAAATAACGAATCTCGACGATATAAATCATATTAAACACATTAGATTTTGAAGCGCTGTCTACTTTAATCGAACCGATTTTTATAGTGAAGCTAAGGTTGCTGGAGACATTTCTCCAATTAATAGGATATACTTTGCGTCTTAAATGAAGATCTGTAGATAAATAGGGTACTGATTATTGTTATCGCTCGCGCAATACATACATACACGCAATAATACTATAATACAAATATTTCGCATTGCGCTCTGCCGCCTGGTTGTTGGTGGAAATAAGCGATCGGTCCTCTCCTAGCGTGTTTCCTCTTCATAATATGCTTCGGAAGTAACATGCGTTTGAAATGCATAGAAAAGCATGAACTCAGCAAATAATAGAGTATGAAATTTGTCGAGCTCGATAGTGCGTTGAGAAGAGTCGCCCACATGCGGAAACTGCGAAAAAGCACAACGGAATAAACAAATTATCAAGAAAACACAAGGGCGCGTAGCTTCACATATAGTGTATTCCAATCTGCGTAGGACGTTATAATTATATACACAATAAAGTGGCATTTCTCTGTAATATGAGAAAATAACTCCATAATCCCGCCGTCATTTCAGTTTAAATTCAAAATGCTGAAAGTGCAAGACTCGAATATCACACATTACATTTTTTTATTTTACCTTTGAAAGTTATATATATATATATATATATATATATATTTTTTTTTTTTTTTTCACGTTTCTCTTTAACCACGTTCTACGAGAAACGTTTCTCCCGTCCTTTCGAGAAACAGTCCGCGCGTAACACACATATCCTTTTGACCAGGACTGCTTTAACAATCGTCGCATCGCGTGGCGACCACCCACCTTTCCATGAAGTCCTCGTGAACTCTGGAAGGATCACCGCCATAAAGCAAAGACACGGCGCTGCGACGTGATGCTAAATGAGTTGGCAGCTCGCCCACGAGGAACAGTAATACGATGCCGATCAGCATGATGGTTAGCCGGGCTTGATCCTGGCAGATAGCAAATTAATGTGGTAAAACTAGGCAAAGTGAGACGTCTTCGAGACGTCTTTTAGATACGCGTATTGCTTGAAAATATTTCACGTAGCATCGGGCAAATCTACAATTACTAATTAATGAAGAAAAATCTATAATTAATAATTAATAATTAAAGAAGGAAGAATGCTAATCAGATTATACCAAGATAAGTGAATCAAAGTCATTTGGATACGCTATTCGAAGTTATGGTAGAGACCGATGTCTACGCAGCAAACGACGACAAAGTTTTAATAATTGCGCTCACAAAGACAGTGATGTTATCGTCGGTTTTCGAGGAAAACTTTTCCAATTACGCGAGACAACAATGACTCGCGCCAGACTCTGTTTCCGGATACCACTCGGTTCCCGGATGAGTTTCATGCAAATCGCGTTCCGAGACGCTCTAAAGTGGAGTACAACGGCCGTTCATTCAGGTTTCGGAGGATGGAATAGAATCCTGAAGTGGAGCAGCACGAGTTCAGAACTGATTACGATTTCAACGGTCCACAATCGGAAAACTCCTGTCCGAAGGCATGTTTTTAGGTCGGAACTAATTACGGAACAACGATTCGCGGCTTTGTTCAGAACTCGTCGCAAACGAACGATAAAATCTTGGTGAATTTTTGCATTAACATAATTACGTTACCTGCAACTTATTCCCTTCGCGTATGTTTTTGCGCTTCAGCAGTATTTCTCTTTGCTTGAGGACCTTTCTCACAAAGTATAACATTATAACGTTCGCAACGAGCAAAAATGCAGCCGGTATCAGGCCGAATATTATAAATTGAAACCAATTCTGAAGATAGTACCACCTGTAAAAACCATCCCGATGCCATTTAGTTCAGGCTTTCAAGCAAAATTGAATTCGTGAGAAGAATAACGAAAAGATCATTGTTCGAGAAATATGGATGGGAGAAGAGATATTAATGCGATCTCCGGGGAGAGTTGTCTCCGGGTGACTGAAAATATTTTGGGAAATTGGATGGGAATTGGGAGCAGAGAGAGCTGGGTATAGAGGCACAATGATCGCTATTACCATTACCGTCTTTTCTTACCTCGAGTGAAAAAAATTGGTCGTCACTAAATCACCACGATCGTTGTACTTGTACATAAAGCAGTATGGTACGTTGATCAAAATGGCGAAGCAGCTGGCGAAGATCATCAGCTTGCGTGCTATATGCTGGCTACAGAATCCCGGTGGTTTGCTACGCGGCATGCTGTTGTAAAAATTGGACCTTGTTAAATTCAACCCAGCAAACATGATGATTTATTAATGATGTCAAAAATATATATTTTTATATCCACTGATATCAAATGATCTACAACGGTTTTTTTACGTTTATATGCATACGTAAAATGTTATATTCAAACTAGTGAGAGAAGAGTTATTCCAGATAAAAAAAAAAATATATATATTCCCCATATGTAAATATCAGTAAAAACTTTAACTTTATATTCACATTTTATGAATATTACATACACATCACATATTGTAAAAAAAAATTTTTTTTATCGTTTTGATGATCCTATTGAACTGAGCTACATTACGCATAAACAATTCATTAACATCAAGTGTTCATGGATCGTCGCAAAGTGTCAGTTTCTCTAGATCAGAGAGTTCAAGTAAGGTTTGGTCGTTCCTGGGTTAAATAGGTGCCTGCTTGAGAGTGTTTTTTCCCGAATAATTTTTTCTTCATAATTTTGTGTATTCTGAAATGTAATACTAATGACGAGAAACTCACGACAAATCATATTTGCTGGCAAACGCATATATTTCATATTTTTACCTGCGAGTTTAACAGATTTTTACCTGCAGACTATTATCAGTCTATCGACGCTCACACCTAATGCGGCCCAGACTGTGATGTTTGACGTAATGGAGCCGAGCGGAAAGTATACGAACGCGTCGAATTCCAGCCATCCTTTGTAGCAACGGAAAATGCCCCGAGCCAGACTGGAGAAGACGAGCAAGATGCAGGTAATCAGATCCGAGGTCGCGAGCACTGCGCAATACGTGAGAAAACTCTTGATACGATTAATATTGATACAATTACTTGGAATATTTTAAAATCGATTGTATCGAATTATTCCGAATATCCGAAAATCCTCACTAGCGGTCAGTTCGGCGACGCCGAATAATTGTCATGAAGGGTGATTACGAGAGATTTTCTCTCTCTCTCTCTCTCTCTCTCTCTGTATAACAATAATAAATCCGGCGACCGCGAATAAATTCTACATTGATTCGTGGCTGATTCCGGCATCTCCACCGACCTGCTAAATATGTGTATGTCGACGCTTTCAGGTATGTCTTCGCTTTGAAGTGGACTATGAGGATCAGAGAATTTCCGATTATTCCGAGTGCGGAAACTACAGGAATGACCACGGTATATCCGATAATGCTCAAGATACTCGGCTCGATCGTCCACAGCCCGTAATTGTACCGGCCGGAGTATTTCGAGGACCTCGTTCTGGAATCAATCGCCGTCAGTCTCGGATACTCTAGAGCGCATCGCTGCCCGCGGTATGCAACAGTCGTCGCGACTTACAACTTTTACCGTGAGTACTCACCGTTTGCATAGCGCGATCATGTTGTGTATGTCGGTGATGTTCGAATACGCGGATCTCATCGCACCAAATGTCTCGTGTTGGTGCACTCACGACGAGAGTTCTCGACCCATTTTCACCGCGCGGAAAACCGGCGATCTTTACTTTATTCTCGAAAATATTTTTAGCTCTGTAAGTTAGCGAAAAGCTCGGTATTACCGTTAGATTGGATCTTTCGAGTCGTACGAGTCGCGCGATTGAATCGAGGCTTAACGAACATTAAAACATGATGAAGGGAATTACGGAGGGCAGCTGGGTCGCCGCCGCGCCGCGTCGTGCCGCGCCGTCAGAAACTTTGGCGAAACTTATCGATTAATATTTCCGTTGAAGCGCAAAGTACTTCCCGAGTGACTTTTACTCACTTTTCTCGGAAGGGATTATAATCTAATTAAAAAAAAATTTACGCAGCTCAAAATTGATATAAAATACACAAATTGTTTCGCGGAATAAAATTAATGGTTAGCAATTATAACGTGTTAAATCGTCAATTTACGCGAACGAATCGCGCGGCTGCCGAAAATAGGACTCTTTAAACGAATTTCAACGAGAGAGGTATTCGCACCGCAAATGCAATTTCCATCTCAAAGTGTTATCGAACGCTCGTTCTCCGCGGAATAAGGGAAAACGCGAATGAAAGGTCACATATTCTCTAAATCGCGCGTGCGAAAGCTTTTAAATGTTTTGCAAACTACTTTATCTCTGCCATTCGATATTTTAACATGGCGCCAATTAAACACGGCAATTTTATTTGAAAATCGTGGGAGTTTGTTCGAGGAACATGTTTGCTCTTATCAACGCAGATCGTACTTAAAATGTGATTAGTCAGCGAAGTGGTACATACAGCTAGCTCAGCTTCATTGAGACCGGACGTGTCTGACCTATACGGGTCTACCTCTAAATTGGCTCGAAATGCAGCAGCTACGATGTCAGACGATTTCGGTTAATGCGCGCCCGACAGCACCGATAAACTCTCGTGAGTTACGACAAACGAGAAACGCCTTTGAAGTGCAAATTGTTAGCTGCCATTAAGTGGCCACATTAACGGCCGCGATGGTATCCCGTTTGTTGAAACTATCCCGACGATAATGAACTTCTCGAAACGGATGGGCTGGCTTTCGCTTCGGGTTTCGTTCGAGCCAAAATTCAGCTTTGATCGCGCTCGCGCGATTCGAGAAAGAGTACATCCGTCGAGAAACGCTTAAGGATTTCGCGCGGCGGCCGTTACACTGAAATCCCGCGGCGATACGAGTTTTCCCGTATTCCGCTGGGGTTTGTTCTCGATAATATGTTCCGATAATGGATACGCAAATAGTGCGTACGTGTGAAATGATACGCATTGCTGTGCCAGTCCGCGGCGATCGATCGAGCGTTCGCTGATATCTTGCGCACGCGGAGGACGAACGATTCCCGTGCGAATCTCGAATTGCGCGTCTCTTAAACCGCAGATCAGGCATATGGAACAAGCGCGAACGATTTGCCTCGATATGTCGTACAAAGGATCGAAATGATCGAATCAATGGACATGAGTTAAAAAATGAGCTTGAGATTTTTCATTTTTCTATTATTTAAATCACGTAAAACGTAAAATGTATATTGTAGAACGATCAACCAAAGTTCTCTCAATCGATTAATATATTTTTTGCTAGTTTTCTCGTCATTTAAACATCACTTAAATATTAACAATGCCATACGTATTAACAATACCAAATGTCACTTAAATATTAACAATGTATCATTGCGAATTGCTGATGAAAGTCTGTCCCCAATCCTCTATATTTCGGAAACTGTTCGAAATTATGTAAAACTGCGAAATATGTGTTTCGAGGGGCTACTTCACCATCTCTTCCCCAACCCTCTTAAAAGAGTATATTATCCTATGTATTACCCATGTATTGCCTTTTTTTCTATATTTAAACAGATATCTTCTATAATCGTAAATTTCTCGAACCCTATAAAAAAACTGATCACATTTGATCGAATAATTCAAATTTGTGAACATCATTCTATGATTCTTTTTATTTTAAATGTTGATCTGTGAAGATTGAATGCTCTAAAGTGCCGATATTCACAAGATATGCCTTTATATTTTATTGCGATGATACATCACATCGCATATATTACATAATTGAGAGTTATTTCAAACGAGTTAATTGAATTAAATTTCCAGAAAATATTATTCAATATTATTTATTCATAATTAATTACGTCTTAAAATGCATGGAAGAGATGCATGTCGAGTTTCTATCGTGAGAAAAATGTCATGTCCATTAATTCCAACGTTTCCATCCATCCTGTGCGATGGTCCTCGTTACAGTGAGTTGTTCGCGTCCATTCGCGTTCGCTCACTCGCACTGGATTCATCCTCAACGCGACGAGCATTTTTATCTCTGTAATTTTGATTACAATAGACCTATTCTGTAACGACAGTTCGATATCGTGACGATACAATGTGTCGTTGCAGCTTTTTTACCACGCGTAACATCTGCGCAACGACATCAACTGTAACGATACCAAAACTATCGGTAAGAGTTACAGAATAGACCTGCAGGGAAGACGTTTACGAAATATGCGTTATTAAACAGAAGCGTCGAAGAGTTCGGTTTTGTGACTAATGTATCCATGGAAACCGCGATAAGCATTATCGATCGTTTGTACAGTCTCAACCACTTTTGGTCACTTTTGCGACATTAATTTAATGATTCAAAAATTTAGAACGTTTCCTCCATACGCTCCGCGACACTCATCATATCGAGGCGCGACGACCAGCTACATTTGGGACGCCAAAATCTATTTTATCGCTACACGCCCGCGGCGGCCAATAGATGTATAAACATTATTAATTTCCATTCGCGTTACCGCCCTTTTGAGTGCGTCATCAAACAAATATCGGAAATATCTGTAACGAGTTTGTAACGAATTGAATACCTCTCGCGCGCAATGCGAAAAGGCTGCAGAAGATATTTTTGCATACACAATACCAAATATACATCCCTTTGACGTATAATGTTCGCGTTATTACCGCTTCGCGAATGTAACAAAAATAATTGACTCGCGTGATGATTTGTTGCAAAGAAACGCGATTGGTGCACTTAGCGATCACGGACCATTCACGAGAACCAATTACACATCAATCGGCTTTTCGTCGACACGCGTACAAACAAGATCGTTTCTCGTCAATAAATCACTGATCGCTTCTCTGGGAAAGCTAGATTCTTCCTACACGTGCATTTTATTAGAAATCAACGCTGCAATACTTCAAAAATAAATAGCATTGTTTATTGTTTATTCGTTAAACTATATTTCAAAACAATTGACACTGTGCTGCCGTTCTATGGAACATTTTTTTTTGTAAATAAAAGATGAGTGGCGAGTATGTTCCCTAAAATAATTATGATATCGGAAGGATCGATTCGTTGCGTTTCTTGATGAAAAAGTACGAGAAGAGGAGGAACTTGAAGAACGTTTGTAGACGCTCGATTGTGAATAAGCAGAGATTGCAATTCTGTGGGATTTTTTTATAAATCAAATATGTTGGAATTCACATCGTGTCACTGACAATGAGAGTAACGGTTGAGGAGCAATCAGGAAAATACCCAAAATTTTGGATGTAAAGACGTGTCACGCAACAGTTTGCGATTACTTCAAGGCTACACGTGTGTTCGTGTGCTTAATTATCGATGCAGTTAATTAAAACTTTGCATTCCAGTCTGCGGCAGACACAGTGACTTTTCCTTCTCGTGGTGGTTTCCTTCGCAATCTCAACTCCTTTACGAGCGAACACCGCAGCTTCGCGCACACACGAGAATTTCACTTGCCACCAATGTCACTGTTACGAAACAATTTTCAATGGCCAATTCCTGCGATCGCGTATCTTTCTTTTTCGATCAAACCTTATAAAATCTGAAATTTATTATAGAGCGCCTTGTGGAAGGTATATCAATTTGACGGCACGAAAATTTTGTTCTGTCCTTTTAGAAAAATGATAGATCCGACTCTCATATAACATAATTTAGCAAAACAATATTGATGAGAGAGGAAAGCTTAATTGTGATTTCATGTGAGAGAGAGAGAGAGAGAGAGAGAGTGTTTCGCGTTGGGAAACTAATTTATTAACGTACCTATCCTTGATCTGACGCACGATTATGGAAACGAGCTTCGTAAATGAGAGGATTTAATCTCGTTCGTGCGCGGCCGCGTTCACCGCGGATTTACGCGAATTTCCGCGCGTCCGTGGAATGTGTGTACACACGCGTTGGAGGATCTGTTCCCGGCCATCATAAGGGCTGTACCTGCAACAATTTTAAATTCTATCCAAATTCGTTTGCTACTTTAAAAGTCGGAATTTATCGAGGGATGGCACGAGTCGGAAGGCCGCGTGAATAAACTTTTATCGTACGGTCGGAACGTGGGTGGTGTAATAACGGCATTTAACCCCACTGTTTCACCGCCTCTCTCTCTTTCTCTCTCTCTCTCTCTCTCTCTCTCTCTCTTTCTCTTCTTTTGCCTTTTTTCCCTTTTGTTAGGCTACATTTTTATACGTGGGCGTCGTCGATTTGGCCTTGGTCTCCACCACCGCCGCCGCCGTCGTCGTCGTCCGCAACGAAATATCTCAAAAGCTTTCTCGACTCTTACTCGAGACAAACATCCCTCTGTGTTCTCGCCGGGCGTCGGCTTCATAAAGCTTTCTCCTTTGGTAACTGGTCGAGATTCAATTCGCGAGACTGTTTTTGTGAAAAGATATTCACGATGAATGTCACAGAGGAAATTTTTCATTCATCGCGATTCAATCACTGAGAAAAAAGATTTTGTTAATTTAACAAGCATTTGATTTGTAGATCTAGTGAAAACAAATGTGTCGGTACCGACAACGAATATGATTTGTTACTTTTGATTTGCTGTCGAATACAATACATCTCTTGTAGAGACCGATGCTCTTTTGCTATTCTAAACAATTAATCTGCTATTATAAACAATTGTTAGTAATAGAAACTATTATGCTTCTGCTGGATAGATTTTTAGCAGTTAGGAATTTTGATTATTTGCAAAAGATACAAATAATATCTAGCAATTTGGTTGTTCTACTTTAGACAATTATGTATTCTTTTCTCAATAAAATTCAAAAAAAGCTCTCAAACATTAAAAATAATAATATCTAGAAAAGGTTATTAAGAATCAAGTGCCTTTTCTTGATGCATTAATTTGTTGTTATTTGTTACAGACACTAGTTGTAAAGTTGTAAAAAAATATTTTGACATCTATAACAAATATACTGCAACAAATGTGATTTGTATTGTAAACCGTGTGTTATTTGTTACATTGACGAATGATGACAAAAGATTCGCAATACTAACAAATCGATCCGTATTCCTACCAAATCATCGCATAAATCATTTTTTGTTCAATTAACAAAGATATTTTTCTCAGTGATGGAGAATGTAATCGTGCGATATATCTTGATATCCTGAACCCGTGTCCGACATATATTACGTATTTCGGATTAGGTCCGATCCCTTTTTTTTTCTACATGTCACCTTTGATAAATACGCAAACATCCGTATCCGCTTCTTCCCGATTCGTCACGTCTAATCCCGCGACAGGTACGTTACCACAAGGTTCATTCTTTGTTCGAGTCTCGCATCATCTCGTCACCGAGATCTATATACGCGAACGAAAATTTGAATTGAGTACATACAGCGTGATACTTGTTTAGTGCAGGATGAGTGACCGCATCAATCAAATTTTGAAATCGGTCGTCGATACACGGCATTATTATGTCCATCCTCTACGTCTCGCGGATTAAATACAGCGGATTTCCATGTCGATGATATGTACGTGAGATTCTTAATCAGAAATACTTTCCCTCTCGTGCAAAATCTTTAAGTGCATCGCTGATCTTGGGACTGAGGTAGATTTTAGGAATGAAATAATTTCTACGAGTGCTTTTATTGTAAGGCAGACATGACAGTGTTCGTAACAGAGGACCGGAAACGAACGCGAGAGTAGCCGGTAATGGAATCGAAACAGATCGATAGTGAATTAATACCAAAAGAACATGTGACTTTTAGCGCTAAGTTTAAATCCTATTTTTCACTCGCCAACAGCTGACGATGCATTGCTGACGCTTTTTGTCGCCGCCTCGTAAAAAAGAAGAAAAAAACAGAAAAAAGTAAAAGGGGAGAAGAAGAAGAAGCGTGTATAAGTAGCGAAGATAGGCCGGCGTATTGTCTTGACGCGGCCGGAAAGTCTTCTTTCGCCTCGGCAAACTCTCGAAAGGGTCACCGGTCTGTGAATAAGAGCCCCTGTACCTCGCTGTTCCTTTATTTATCACTCTTCAGGAGGGACTCCAGGGGCTGCTGACATCACGGAGACAAGGGTGGTTGCGACCAGCCATCAGATACAATCAAGAGTCCTATCGATCTACCAATCATCGAACCGAATGACACGTTTGTCACCTGCTCGATCGTGCGTACGTGTATTACGCGTTCACGGATTACACCGACGATGTACGATATGTCATCATGCGTCATGGTAGATGGTTGCAAACCGAGTTATAACGAACGAGTTACCATGGACTTTGAGATTTTCCGACAACGAATGGGGAAAGAGAGAGAGAGAGGGGGGGGGAAGCGCCGTTAACCGCTTTGATGGGTGATTCAGAGGATCAAGGATTAACTTTTATATCCTTTTCGAACGCGGAGATGGTTTTATACGAGGCTGAGGTTCTACGAGGAAAGAAGAAATCAGCAAACTAATTGAATTAAAAATAACTCTGGTACTCTATCGGACGTTCCATATCGCATCGTCGTCATCCCTCCAGAGGCAATTAATTAAAGAGAAGCCGGGGTAGGAAGGAGCAGGAGGGGTTGAACTTTGGGTTCGCAGAGGAAATTCCGCGTTTCGAACTTCAAAGGTTTCGTGGACGAAGTTGATAAGCGAAGGTCGTGTTATGTTAAAGATAAAAGCAACGAGTGAGACAGGCAGGCAGAGGCGAAACGATCTCTCCCACGATGCACGCCGGTTTGTATCATAATTTAACTCCCCGGTAATATAATCCGCATGTCAATGCTGTAAGCTTTGACACTTCGAGAGGGATCGCGCCTTCGCGTTTTCTCCTTGAAAAATCACGAGGATTGGATTTAATTTCCTTCGAGAAAACGAGAAACAACCGTCTCTTTGTCCCCACGTTTTCTTCCACTTTGCTTTAATTCAGCGGTATAGTGTCTAGTGGATAGTTTTACATAATTTGCTTATTGAAATTCTACCTTATAATCAATGAATTATGTAAAATTATTACGGAGGAGTTTGGGGCAGAGAGAGAGAGAGAGAGAGAGAGAGAGAGACGATTTACCTCTAAGATATCCGAGTTTATATTGAAATTTAACTTTTAGACCGCCGGCATTGGATCTATTGTAATTCCCTCAGAAAATTCCCGAAATATTGTACTTGTATCTTGAATATAACCTACATAATAGGGGATCCTCCGTAGCGTTTATATTTAAACTTTCCGGCGGACTAAGGGTTAATTAAAACAAAACGTTACGGAGGACAGAAGCTCCAGCTTAGGACAACGCGTGCCACGATTTGCTACAGCTAGGTATTATCGATGTTTCGCCCGGAAACTGTTGCTCCTCCTATCACGAGGCGCTTTATTTTGTTCCCAAGCTCATAGCCCTCCACGTGCGCTATATCGATCCCTCCGTGGATTGGGAGAGCCTCCCGAATCAGACGAGGTCGGTCCGCACTCGCCTGAACCTCTCTCACTCTCCCTCTCTTTTTTTTCCCCCGGCTTTTATTCTTACCATCCCCATATAAATCATAATAATAGCAGTAAATCATGAATGCTCTGGACAAATATTTAATCACTTGTAGTGAATACCTTTCGTTAATTAACGATGTACACGCGTTGTTCAATTCTTATTATATCGCAAATCGCATCGATCCATCTCCATATGTAATTCTCATTTTACTCCCACTACGATTTCCGACTGCAGAAAACCCTTCAAGTTTTATGAAGAAAAATTCTTCGCTAGCATGACAAATCTTATTTGCTCGCGTTTAAAGTAGTTAAGAAGAAATAACTAGCCGGGCAAACTCTTTTGCCCGGAAAGCTGCGGTAACAAGTTATTATCTTGTTGCAGTTCTTATTACCTCGTTGGAGTTATTATGCCGCGCAATTGCGGTCATTGTTTCCGATTTACGGGTCTGTATTGCGTAACTGTTATCGCTTCGATAGCCCGGGACAGTTCTGAATATCGAGTACATGGTCCAAGGTATGATCGAAAACATGTACGTAGCAGGACGAGTAGGAGGCGACTAACACGTCGCGTTAACGTGTCTCGTAAGCTAATTAATACCGTAACTCGTTCCGTTACGGAATCCGGAAAATGTTGACACTGTCCGCCGTTGGTATTTCCGCTCGGATAGTTCGCCTTGCAGTCATATATTAATATTTACTCGCTTATACTAGCACCTAGGGATATGTTACATTGCATATATCGTTCATATTACACAATAATATTAATTACTAAAGTACTAATATCTAATTTCTCTCACAATTTCCGCCAGAATAGAGAACAACCTTTTGTCGTCGTACTGTACCACATTACGCAAACAATCGATGTCGCAAATCCCCGAGATTACACGCCGAAGGCCATATGGCATCGGATTACGCCATGCGAAACTTTTAAATTGATTCTATAAAAATGTTAATATCTCACTTGGACTTTGCACTTTACTTCGACGTCGAAAGGAAAGAGAAGTCACCTCGTTGAAAATAAGACATTCTTGTCAAAGGCAATCCGTAAGGATGTCCTTACGTGAAGATTGTTATAGCGAGATTCCTCTCGTGTCTCGTAGAATATAGTTCTCGGAAAAATAGTTGTTGGAGTGGAGACAACGTACATAGTAATAACGCGAAGAGAGAGTTTACCTCCTGTATCAAATCTACCAGAGCTTCGCTACTTCGCTCTACGTCGTCCCTCCTATCACAGCGCACCCCAAGAACGTTCTTATTTCGTGAATTTACATTCCAGATCGTTTATCACCCTCTTACGCGCGACGCATATCCGTATACGTCGACTATATAATCAGTCCGAACGGTACTTGCTCCCTCCAAGATGTGAAAACGAGTATCATGCTGAAATCAGGAGAATGTTCCTTGTTACGAAGCTCCTTGAATTACTTTTCTCTTTCCACGTCTCCCCTCTCTCTCTCTCTCTCTCTCTCTCTCTCTCTCTCTCTCTCTCTCTCTTCCTCCCTCTACTTTTCAGATTAAATGAGCTTTTTAATCAATTCAAAGCATATTGCACTCCGTGTTGCACAAAGGAAACACAGCGGACATTTACTTGTAATACAGGCTTCGAGAAATTTCTCATTAAACACTGTATGCATAAAACCGAGTGACGCATTTATAGAAGCTAAAATGAAGACTTTATCCTCCTTGGCGCGAAAGTATTTAACGAGCACAAGTGCACACGCGAGAGTCAAATAAACGCTGTTTTAATTGGTTTTTAGGATGCTTCGTGGATTTTGAGTTTTTTTTTACTACATCTCTCCCTGTTATTCCGCTTGGTCTTAAATTTACGTTTTTGCTGCGTTAGGTCGGATCGCCTATTATTGGACAGGAATTGCTTCTCTGGAATGCATACATCCTTAATTTTATCGTTAGGTTTTCTACCGCGTTACACGCGTTCCGTGACCACGGGCTCCAGGTTGATCGAATTACTCTCTTCATGTCCTCTCTCATTCATGTGGCACGCACCCGAAGTAGCACGAGTCTAATCGAGGAAGGCTGTTCCAGCAATTTTGTTATCGCGCTCTCCTCGATAACGTTGGAAAATTATCGTTCTACAATTTCCCTGCAATCGCGGTTGAGGTATAGTTTTAAAATTCCCTAAAAAGATGATTTCTCATTTGCGTTTCTTGTTTTTTTCGTTGCGCGAACAAGATGAATTTCGCCAATCTCCAAGTCTCGAATCTTTCGTGACGGACTTCTTTCTCGTTTCGACATTATCAGCCGGCTCAAAATGCCCCTTCACTTCATGATGATTGCGGTAGCTAGAGCGAAACGAGAGGGAGACGATCACTTTTACGACGTTACCGCGAATCCACCCGTCCGCTGAGTTTTGGGGTGAGCCACGCTTGCGCCTTGCGACAAGGTGCCGGAGCCAGAACGACGTGCAACAACCATGCGAGCTTCAGTTTTCGCCAGGTTCTCGTCGTGAAAAAAGGGTCGCGATCGCTCGTGGACGAGAGGCACCCTCGTAGTAGCATCTCGATCGTCCTCGTGGCGCGAGTCGCTCGTCAGGTGGAAACGCGATGGACGATGAGCACGTGCTTCGATTCGTAGATCGCGTATCCGAAAACGTGTCGGAGCCGGCACGCTCGTTGCAATTATATCGCGAATAGCTCTCGAACGAGAGTGAAAGCGCGAGCACTGTTGCATGCGGAAGCGGCTGCTTTGCATTTCGATCTTTATCACGCGACGTACAGAATCGATCAATTTTCATCGAAAACGTATCCGGCGATCTGTGACTCGTTCGGTGTCGCGATCTCACGTTGAATCGTACACGTAAAATTAATCAGCTGCATATTGGTAAAAATTACGTCAGTCTTCCCCGCGTTGTATAAAGTTCTCGCGAAATCCTCGGTCGAGTGTGGGAACTGTGTATCGCGGATCTAGATCACGTTAAAGTTTTCGGGAAGAGTCACGTGCGGAGTGCGCGAGTGGAGAGAAGAATGAGTTTGTGACGAATCCGAGACGTCACCGATGGTTCATGAGGACTTGTGAAGTTTCTAGTGAATATATGGCAACATCCACGGTGGCGGATCGTCATGAAATCGTCGAAAGAACTTCCCCGGATGTTTTCGAGCGCGTCCTTCCCATGAACGTCTGTCCGCCGAGCAGCTTCCCAGACAAATTTCAGGATTTCTTTGCGGCGCTTACCGAGGACGGTGATGATCTACCCAGTATGCTCGAGGATAAGCTTATACCGAGGTGAATATGGCAAACATTTGTTTAATAAAGTCTATAAGAGAACGTACATGAATAATTCTCAAGAAAGAAGGCAACAAGTAGTTTCATTTTAAAACAGAAAGAAGAGATTTGGGAAAGAAAGAAAACGATTCGTAAGAATAACAAAGAAAAGAGAGAGAGAGAGAGAGAGAGAAAATATAAATTGGTCGTTACTCAGGAGCAGATACTATGTTAAAATATATTCGCTGAAATATGAAAAGTTTAACTAATTACTGAAGGCAGAGTTATACAGAGATTTACAAATCAATTGTCAATTAACAACGAAAAGTAACGTAATATTAAAGTGACCTTACTGAAACGTGAAAGACTTAATTAACTGCTAAACATCGAAATCGCTATAATTTAATGACTATAAATAGCGTTACGGACGCTGATCAGATTAGCCTAATGCGATTAAATAATGATCGATGCTGCGTAATATCGAAACAAAGGATAATTTGCGTATATAGGTTATTTTAACATCGCAAATCTCAATATTGGCGGCATTAAAAGTAACGTAACGCCGATCGTTCGAATCGAAGGGACGTTTTAACGAAGCATATGAAATTTGAGTTATCCAAATGATATGAGATTTCCGTGGATCCGATAATGCCGTAATACTTCACGCAATCGAGAATTCCGCAATTTTATCGAAATTACGAAATTACATTTCTCAATGTGGGGAGAGCAATCCGGATCGTTAGATCGGTGTCGTACACTGGGGTTCGCGGCATGTGACAAACGCGCGTAGGAAGTCTTTGGTACTGGTTGAAGCCATTTGAGATTCTCGCAATCGGATTAGAGCCCGTCGCGGGGCGATTCTACGCTATCCTCCGTTGCGGGTAATGAATCAATCTTCCACCGAAACCGAGTTTAATGCGAGGAGCGGAAATAGAGCGGTGATACTCGGGGAAAATCGATAACGCAATGCGTGCGTAAAAATAGGATTATGCCGTTCCGAGAGCTTACGTTTAGAGCGCGACGTTTCCTGGCTTCGCACAGCATGGCGACGCGCGGCGGCGACCAGGAAATACGTCGCGCTCCTCGCTCTCTCTCTCTCTCTCTCTCTCTCTTGTATGCTAAAGCCAAAAACTTACAGAAAGCCGGATGGCACGAGTGTCGACGCGAAAAGCCGGCGCTGGAGCAAAAGGAGTGTCCAGAGGCGGAGCAGCGAGGTCGAGGTCCGTCTACATAATACATCGCTGTCCGGATTTCAGGGTCACAGCTGTGTAGATGGACTAAAGTCACCGACCCCCTCGAGACGTAGAAGCTCCAGCATCGCGGTTGCCAGACCCACGCCGGACTTACACAGGTCGTCTCTCCTCGTAAAAGTGATTGATCGTTGTCTCGTATAGTTCGTAACGGCAATCAATCTGTTTAACGAGCGCTCGAAAATAATCCTTAGCGCCTTAGATCCACCGCGTGGCGCTGGATCTCGTCAGCGAACCGCGAAATGTAAATTGATCGTTGGAAAATCTCGGATTTACGCGAAGACGAGATTGCTTACGACGCGCGGCACGTGTCTAATGACAACATTCCATTTTCGCTGGCAGATTTCTACAAGCGGAGGCCGGCCCCTGGGGTCACCTGTCACCCTCTCCTAGGAGCCCGACCAGAACACCGGCGCTGAGTCCTGGTGCCGCGTCGTCGTCATCGCGTTTAAGCGCAAACGCGAGTCCGAGCGGTCCCAGTCCGACGAGTCCTTCCGGTTCAGCTGGCTTGACGTCCGGAATGCGTGGAGGTTCCGCCCCGAGGCAGTATCGTAGCAGAACGAGTAGCATGCCGGCGGTTCCACGTCACAGGGTAAGGATATATACGGAGTAAAATGTAGAAATCAAAGTCTCTTTTCGGTAGGAAAAGACCTTGGAATATCTCGCGGAGCATGCATAAGACAGGAGAGGAAGATGGAATAATTTACGATTTGTGAGCTCAGTGGAAAAGCAAATATAGCGAAAACGCGTAACGATTAGTCTATGTACGTACGTATCGATCGTGTGTAGATCGATGGAGCGGTTAATTTCTTGAGTCATTGCGAACCATTGCAATACCTGGAAAAAACCGTTGCCGAAAGACTTGACTTTCCTTCTAACGATTCACAGAGACGATTTACGCGTATCGGCAAGTGAAATGAATACGGAATAAATTTCGCCGAACAGTATACAGTCGCGGCACACAATAAACCTGGAAATATCACAGCTCCCGTGGCTGTCACTCTTCTCGAATTTCATCGAAATTCCGCGTAACGCGATCGCGAAACGCGGAACGCGTAACTGAAAATGAAAAAGCGGAGCGATATGGGACCTAGGAAAACGACGGCTTTTCTCTGTCGCTATGATTAGCTCTTTTTTTCATCTCTCTGGATTACTCTGAAAACTGTTTACGTGTCGTTACGACCACCGGGACTTAACAGCGAACCATCAACTTGCAATCATCAGAATTATAGAAAAGAAAACTAATCATTTTAATTAATTCACAAAGAGTATTACTTTATCTAATTAAAGATGAGCCTTATTCGGTCATTCAAAACTTGATCGGCGCGCAGAGTTTGGTGAATATAAAATCTGTCTATACCATAGGTTATCGCCCGTGATCTCATCTTTAATTAGCTGTGTACATTCTCCCGTTATTATTAATTATTATTTTAGCTTCTTATAAGAATGAAGAAAAATGTTTTCTTGAGAATCCTTTATTGATTCTCCAATGGATCAGAATTTCCGTATAAAAGAAAAATGCAGTTACATCCTTTGGCCGATCTGATCGCCCTTGAGACTTATGCAGGGACCACAGCAGACAACGACACAAGGACAGAATACACAAATCCGTCGAGGATTTATCGCGAGTTTAAGCCTCGACGTTGAGCGCCAGTCCGACTCTGTGACCACCCCTGATGACGTTCGCGCAGTCGATGTTGAACGAGAGGATCAACGTGACGCTGTCGCTGAGCTTTTGCAGGAGGCTCGTGGCTAACTGGAGATCGGTGTTGAACTTGAATCGCAGGGTCGACTTCTCGTCGATCATGCATTTCGCTCCGGCGCCGACCGTCCACTTTTGTACGTCGCCTCGTTTCGCGTATATGCCGTTCACCGCGATGTCTAGGTCGCGCTGCACTGAAGAACAGACGCGAGGTGTTGCGATCGGTAGGACGAAAGGAGAAAGATGCATTTTGATTAAGAAAAATACATATATCGTAAACTATATTACAGACGTCGCTCTAATAACCCGCGGCTCTCGCTGATTAATGTAACTTGTTTTGTTAATTAACGTAATTAAGAGGTATGTTTCGAGAGAACAAATTTTAACCCAATTTTGAGCGAGGTCGTTGCCGTTTAGGGTATTATGTAATTTTCGCGTAATCCCACTGGTGTCAGTTTACGCTCTAAGCTTTGCTATACGTCATTATTACACGACGCCGTCACGAACTCTCTACACGCTAACGTTGCTAATTATCGCCCTCTTCACCCTCGTCCTCTGCCGATTCCGCAGAGAAAATTGATAACGCCGCCGTGACGTGAGCCGATATATGCTAAACGATTTGAATTACACGTCCGCGTTCCACCTATCTGAACACGGAGCGACAGGATCTCATTACCCTCGTCTGAACCAGACACGTTTAACCTCCTCCATTTACTTAACACGCGGGAAAGACAGCGGTAATTTAGCAGTTCGTCTCTAGTCGTCGACGACGCGATTTCGCGGCGCGAGAGGCGATGAATAAGTGGAGGGTATTACGGAGTAGACGGAAATTACTCCGTTGTCAGGGGAATGATTATTCTTCCGTCGGCGTCTCAGCGCGCGTTAACTTGCGCGAAGAGAGGTCACCTACGGGAAACCCGCGTTACCTTCACCAAAGATCCTTGGTCAGTTTTACCTTTGTACAACACGGAGAGTCCATACACGTGCGGTATACAGGTGCATCGGAAGTGCAGGTCAATGTCGGGACAACCATAAACGACACCGACGTCGTTCTTCGTCACTCTGTTCGAGGTCGCGTCGTAACCAGCTTGATAGCCCAGCAGCAGGTTACGGCATTTCAGTACCACCGAGCCGAGCAGGCTGGTGCCTGAATCCAGATCGTTAGCTGCAAACGGAAAATCCACTAATTTCGACGAACCGACACGCGATATCCTCAAATTACTCGCATGTAACTGAATACAGGAAAAAAAATACGGGGTGTTTCGATCATCATACTGCACGTTTTTCCCATCAAAAAAAAAAAACCCCAAAAAAGAAAAATAGAAAACCTATTTCTTTTATCGGAATTTAACTGAACGCTAAACTGTTTCTATATTAGAATCCCTGGAATTTAATTTACCTGTCTCTCCACCCGCGCCTATTCACATTGCGTTATATTTCATTAAAAAATTCGAAATTCCCTCGATGTCGTGGGCAGCGAAACGCGACAGCTGCGTGGCTGTTCACAAGCTTTCAGAAGTGTCTATATCGGTCACCATCGCGGAAACTCGTGTTTCGCGAAAATTGCCGTGACTTGTTAGTAAACATTCGGGACGCGGTTCCGCTATTGTTCCTGTGAAACTTTACGTGATATTGGAAAGGAGTTTACTCGAAGAGAAGGAATTATTTATTGAAGTTTCCCTCTATGTTACGCAACGTGTAGCGCGAGACGAGAAACAAGAAAGAAAATTCAAGCTGAATACAAGCTCCGATCGTTTCCGCGTTTGATTTTATGTTAAATTTCTTTGCTCATCTCAAGAAAAAAAAAGTACATCGAGAATATCATTGCCGTTACTTTTATTGAAATAATTAATTAAATGGGAGGAAAGGGGCGAGGGTTGGAGAAACAGAGATAGAAAACTCGACGCTCCAGTAATTTTTTATAACCGATATTAAATATTCTGCTAACGCAAGATTTCATTATGGAAATGCTTCTCATATTTCATAATATTAGAAAGTATACTGATTTTGTAAAGAGATATATACAACCCACCCTTCTTTGTATATTTAGTATTATAAATATATATATTTTGTGCAATATTCTAATTGTACATGTGAAAAAAGATGTCTCTTCGGTGACATAGTTTCATTTTGATACTATTTTTTTCGACGAGGTCGGTGAAAGGTTTAGACTACGGTATAATTAGTCTTCTTCGTCCCTTGGGCGGGAATATACGAACACAATATATGAAGCCCTTTTATTCGTCGCACAAGCAGCGGCCAAAGCCGTTACCTTGCAAAACTTTATAAATAGAGGATGAATTTGTTACGCGAATTTTGCCGCTCGTGCTGTTTCACGAGGAAGCCCAGCAAGTTCACGAGTGTTATTGATAAAGAGATTAACATTCAAGAGAATCCGATCATACGCGAGAAGAATGCGGTTTTCGATGCGTAAAGTTAATTACTAATCTAAGTAAACTAACAGATCTCGCAGCGTGCGTTAATCCTCTCGTTGGCGAACTTGGAGCCGACCTTCACGCTTTTCGCGGCCGTTTCCGGATTGTAAGAACATTCGGAGAGCAAATCAACGCCTTTCATTAGCAGCCCGTTAAACTCGTATCCCAGGAAAAGCACTCCCTCGGTCGTCCATTTTAACAGCAGAGCTCCAGCGTTCGCCTTGTACTTCGTCTCCATTAAACCATTTAACTGTCATCAATCCATTATGAATAAATTATTCAATTTTCTACCTGGCCTTGAAACGCCAAGTACAATAATAATGAGTATTCGTTAATGTAATTCCAACGCGTTACTTCATATTGCTATTTAGATATACTTGTTATTATTCTCTCACTCTTATTTAAATCAATCATATCGTGCAATTTAACATACAAACGTTGTTTATCGAGAATTTATTAATGCTGATAAACTAATAAATATTTTATAGCCATTAAAATATTGCTACATAAGAGAGCGCTTCCTGCAAAACATAAAAATCCATCACTGTTTTTCGCTTTTAAAGCAACAGTTGCTGCAAGTTCGAATTCAGTGGCACGCTTATATTGTCTGCATAATTTGATGTGTAATTAAATGTAAATATTACCGCTTGAAGTAGTTGATTCAGCTACATTTTCACGCAAAATTTTTTTACGAAATAAGCGGCGCGATCCGCATCACTTGTTTGCTTTTTTTTATGAATAATCGACATATCGAATAAATAAATATTGATCGATGTGCTATTAACGTAGATAAAATAACCGAAAATTCATTTTCCCATAAGAGAAGATAAGATCTGAAGAATGAGAGAATAATAATTTTTGACAACCTTCGAGGCTTCAAAGTTCAACGTTGTATCACTCGTTATCAGGAATCGTTTGGCAGATTCTGTTTTGACATTGAACTTGATAAGCCCTTTGCCATGATGATAACCCGTCTTAAAAACTTCCCTCGCGTTTTTCCCAAGATCTGCGAAACTCGGTGCTTCCATCGTGAATTCAGTGTGCCGTAAAATAAATTATTATCTTCGTGCTACAACGATAAAAATTTTAGTCGAATACGTTATTATGGATATTATAGCAAAAGTTTCTCAATACAATTCAAACAATTTTAATTATCCAAGTAATATTCGTTACGAAATTACGAAATTACATGTTTCGAATTTATACATTTATAATCATTATGCGCTTTTATAAATTACGCGCCCTCTATAAATTTACTTATAACCTCTTGCACATTTTATTACTATATTAATATTTTATTATATTATATTATATTACATATAGATATCTATTTTTCAATTCAATACTCTGTCTAGAGCCCCGAGGCAATCAGTTTGGTTCTCACGTTTTATCTTCGTTAGAACTTTCGGTGTCTTTCTTGTTTTGTTAAGCGACTTAGGACTCAGCGAATTGAAGTTGCGATGTAATTCGGACATACGCGGGGATTCTTCGACATAATGAAAACATGGTCGACGTTAATTCCTCGTCGCGAGAAATACGAGAGAAGATTACTATTGCGACTTTTGCAGAGCGGCGAGGTCGATATTTGTGTCACAAGCTTCACATTGCAACCGTCAAAAAAAAAAAAAAAAAAAAATGGAACGAACTTGACCGAGGAAGAGGATATGAGGCAAAATTCAAACTGTCGACATTCTCGAAATGACATTCAGTTAAATTTCTGCGTTCACGCAAATAGAACGGGCTGAATGACGGTAATACGCGACGATTATGTCACCGAATGTGTTTCGCATCGATTAGCGAACGCGTTAGGATTCGCTGCGACCCTAATATGGCACGCGTCGCGTATTTCTGCCGCTTTTCTACCCCGTTTCGCATTTGCGAAGGATGACGAGTATATGCCATATGCCCATGCTCATGCCCATGCCGACGGCGCGCACGCCACTCCGGAAAATTTACAGAACTTTATACATCGATTTACGTCATGTAGCTCATAATTCAATCAATGAACCTGTCGACAAATCGCATCGAGATATCACGCGCAACGCAGAATCTCTTGATTAATGATGACATTTGTGGATGATGGGATTATTTATTCTCAGTGTATTAGAAATTGTCTCTCATTTGTATGTTGGAACGTATAACGCTCAGAACACTTTACTGAAGAAAAATTAAAAAAATGACTGATTAAAGATGAACCTTATTCGGTCATGCTGATATTTCTCACCGAACGAGGTCTCATCCTTAATTAAAAGTCTAGGGTTTTCAGTAATCTACATATCGGCAGTCTACATTTTCATATTATCGTTGAAAATTTCAATTTAGAAAAATCAGAATGTGAACTTGACTTCCAACGATCTCTAATCTTTCATCTTTCAGATGAAAATTTGCTTATCCGTCGAGATTGTCGATGATAGACATAGATTGTTATTTGTTACAGCCGATGCTGGCCGATACGAGACGCGGAGGTGGCGCAGCGGGAGGTGAAGAAGGTGAGATCGAAGACGGGATCGAGTATTACAGACTCCGATCTTTCTCCATAACTGCGAACGGGATTTACAACTTGGGTGATTCGTTGAAGACACGCCGCAGCAGGAGCATCAACAGCGTCACCTCCTCCACCAGCTGCAGCAGCACCCGGGAAGGTAGATTACTCAGGTGAGGGTAAACAGAATGCTGAAAGTGCACGATAAATCTCGCTTATAACATCGATCCGCTCGTTTTGGTACGCGCGGTCGGATTCCGACTTGGGATCAGAGATTTCCTCTGGAATGATATATCCTGAAAATATCCCGGAGTACTCGGCAAATAATTGCATGTATAACGCTGGATAAATGAACGACTTGTTTCGTTTCGCAGCTATGATTGTGAAATTGCAATACGCGATGCATCGAAATCCGCGTCCGTGTAATGACTGCATCCTCGATACGCTTGCAACTCGCAGCTATTAAAGAGGAGAGCCGCTGCCAGATTAAATGAAGATAATTACATTCTCTTTCGTGCTATCGCTCGCGAATAATAATAACGAGGGCTATAAAGGTGCTGCGGCTAAAGCTCAACGGCTGAACATTATAATTGGACGCTTTCGTCTCTATGGTTACCTGCATATAAATATAATGCATAAAAGTATAATATGTGTGACCGCGAAGACAGAGAGAGAATAAAAAGAGGAGGGGGGGAGGAGGAGACACTCTGGAAAATAATCTTCCACATTGTACACGTGTGGACGTGATGCTCCTCCGCATTTTCATCTCTACTTCAAGCTCAGGGGTTGTTTATTTTCTCCTTCGAGAGCATCGTCGCAAGCCGGGGTTGACGGTTTAGGAAACAAAGAAAAATACATCAAATGTTTTCTCTCGCATGACTTTACATAAAACATAGGTCCCTCGTGTAGACAGATACGGCTTTCTATTTATATCCATCGGGAAACAATATGCAAACAGTGAAATAGATTTTTTTTAACGAGTGTAATGAATTAAAAGGTCTTTACGTAAGTAAAAGTAGCGATATGTTATATAAGATAATTATTTGACAATTAAATATATTTACACAATTAAATATAGTACACATTTGTATCATATGCGTACATTATTTCTCCTTTAAAATATTTTAAAAGTATCTTACAGTTTTTTTAAATGGAATAATATAAGATACCTGAGCTGAGTAAAGTCTAGCACTAAATAAAATCCACTCTTAAATTTATCATTTAAAAACGGTGTTTTACACTTAAAGTATACTCTTAAAAGATGTGTCATAAAAATTAGAAAAAGAAGAGTCGGGAAATTGGAACCGACGGCAAAGTACTTGCTCTGTGTAACAGAAATTTTGTAACGAAGTGGGTATATCGACATTTTTATAAAAATTATTATATATATATATATATTATTTTATAATTTATAGTTTATAACATTATAATATTATTCAACTTTGTAACTGTAGAAAATAATTTATATCGATTGTTTGAAAAATAAGTATAAAAATAAATTTTTTAAAAACACTCGTTAAATAAAGCCAACTTACATGATCTTTGATGTGAGCTATTATTATTTGCTTATCATTTACTGTACATCAAAGAACAACTTTCATGCTGCTAACTTTCGAGAAACTGAAATTGTACCCAAATGTGTCTAGAAACTTCCAAATATCAAAAGATGAATTAAAAATCAAATTAAAGATAATTGCGATGTAGAATAAACCCTAAGAAATATTGTTCCTGTGATTAATAATCATTTTTAAAATTGATTTGGAAGATATAATATTTAGAAGATAGTTTTCTTTGTTATTTTCAAATTTATTTTGTTTAAGTAATAAATATACACGTAAGGCCTCAAATTAGAATTACAAAAATTTTTTATTTATAAATATTCTATGGAAGATATATTTTATGTTTAGTGAATGAAACAAAGATAATTTTCTCATTTAACTTATTTCAAGATCTTCATAGAATTTTTAAAAAATAAAATTAATTAAATGGAGTTTATTCGGCTCAGGAATATCTTATATAATTTATTTTAATAGTATTACAAGATTATTATTGTTATCATAAACTTGAATATAAATTCTTGGAATAAAATAATTTATTTCTGCTAAAATTTCTTAATCTCTATTAATTAATGAAATAATTACGTGTTATATAATAGATGAACTAAATATAACAATTAACAAATAATTATTTACATTAATTACTAATTTATATGAAATTATTAGGTACGGGTTTAATGCTCGTGATTCACTCTCACGAGAGAGTTTGCGTCTATCTGATTAAACACGCAGAATGCATGTGTAAGTGAAAAATTATCCGTGGGAGCTACTTTCCTTTTATGGAAGCCAAATTTGTCGAAAGTATATAAATTTATCAGCGGTTTCTATTTGGATTAATCATCCCGAATGTTCACGTTAATCTTTCTGGACGGTTATTTACGCTTGTTTGCGCTATATACTTGCGAGCAGATTCGATGCGACGTTTTCCACTTGGTCTCATCCGCGATTATCAGTAAGGTACTCGATCACTCGATTACTCGCTAACTCGTCGTACGAGCACCACGCGAAGTAATCGCGACTGCACAAGCGCTTGAAGGCGCCTTAATTGCCTACGGATAATTACACGGTGGATAGATTGCATCCTGAGTGGGCGGAGAAGCAGTCATAAAGAGATCTGTCTCTGGTCCTCATGTCACGTTAAAAGAGATTAAAGGCAACCTACATCGCGTTTAGGCCGAATTAGAATTTAGAGATATCCCTCTCCCTCTTTTTCTCTCTTTCCATTTTCTACATTGCATTTACTGACACGATTTTTAATACCGTCAAATCCTCCGAGAGACCGTCCCAGACTGACGAAACATGCTACAGTGAGTAATTTCGTAGAGTGCTTCCCCAACGAGGGGCAGTCGGAAAGGATTCAGACGGATGGGAATGTGTGGCTTAAAGGTGCTACATGCGTGTGCTGACAACGCGACATAATTTAAATTAAGCTCTTTTCTGGTTTTCTCAGAAAAAAGCAGATTCGAAAGAATAGAGAGAGAGAGAGAGAGAGAGATTTTGTAATGTCATTATATCTTAAATATATGCATTACTACGCTTTCGCGTTAGCTTTTGTCTTAATGGCATTTGCCATTACGAGATTTACATTTCACGAGTCTATCCCTTTCTATATTCGTTCTCCTTCCGCTGTTTTCAAACCAATCACATGTATTTGTTTAATTTTAAACAAACAAAAAAGATAAAGGAAAATATGTCTAATGCTTTTTCTCCGTTTGATTTTATTTTATGTAAAACGTAGATCTCCATAGGATAAACCTAGATAGTTTGTATCGGTTATTTTCTCGAGAAATAATATGCAATACAAAGGAAACGAAGAAAGGAGAAGTTTTTCATAACAAATCAAAAGATCTTTGTGTAAATAAACACGCATCAAATTTTATACGTATTATGTATCATAATTATATATGATATGAAAATATAGAAGAGCACAAAAGACAATTACATGCAACTATATATTACATAGAATATAATACATACAAAAGGTACAACAAAATAGGTATTCCAATAACTAATGATGACGAAAGATTATTCTTTAATCTCTAAATATGAAACAGAATTGATATTTGTAGAGAAGCTTATCTTAATTTTGATAAAAATGACGTGTAATCATTCTAGCGTATTTTCCCACGTAAATTACCATTATGCACAACATTTCTGCAGAATCGTGAAAAATAAAACCGCTTGATGTATAGCTCGTGATAATCGCGACGATCTTGATAAAGATCACGTCGGACGTACATTTTCTAAATAAACTTCATATTTAACAAAAAATTGTCGACATTGTTACTTTAATGAAAGAGAACCGTTTTAATCGCACGTATCTATCGTAATGGCGACGAGTACCGTTGTAGTCGTAATTGCAAATGACCGGGATGAAGTACTGATAGAATTTCCAGAAGCAAATTCTCGCGTAATTCGTTTGAACGTAATATCTCATTCGCCGAGTTACGCCCTTCTTTTTTTTCTCCTCTTTAGTTCGGCCTCGCAGCTCTCCGGCATGGAGGCAGAAGAGGAAGCTGGCGAGAAAGTGGCGACGTATAAAGTGGGCATGCTGGGCGCGTCGGAAGTCGGGAAAACTGCTCTAACTGCACAATTCACTACGAGCGACTACATTTGCGCTTACGATGCTTCTCTCGGTAAGCACACGTCTTTACATTCCTATCATTTAATCTCGATATAATTCAGCACCTCGGAAGAATTAATTCGATCTCGATTAACCGCGAAATTGGACCACGCACACAGTTCTCTAAGACCACACACACACACACACACGCGCGCGCGCGATTAAAACCCAGAGATCAAGAAGGAGAAATGATGATTACTTTTCTTTCACGAAGAGATAGACAGCTGTTTTCTATCGTACGGCCAACGTTCAACCGGAGGGTTTCTATCTTGGTACAGGAAATTGACGTTGTTTCCGTTTCTGTTCTCGAAAGAGGCATCCTCGGATGTTTACTCTCAGATGGACATTGCCTCTGAAATTCTGCGCATAGTAAATGATCGCCTCGCGACTATTTCGTATTTAATTATGTAGCACTCGTCGCGAGCCGTGCTGGATTGTTCACGATATCGCGCACTTCCATTAAACAGAATTAATTAATCTGCTGGGTAAAACGTTAGCGGTACATATATTTGCGCGAAACGAACATTTCTCTTAAAGCGATTTGATTGTGTCAATTAATTGTTTGATTATGCTTCCGATAAATTATTCCGCACGAATAGCGTGTTATAGTAGCAGTTATAATAAAGTTTTTATGTGTTATTCTGAAAAACGGATATAATTTATAATTCAAAAATATTATGTGCATTTTACAAAAGAATTATCGCTCAAATGTTCAGAATATTTTATAATTTGTAACAGCAAGATTTTAAGATAGGGACGAAATCTTATAATCTGAATGCACACAGTTATACTTTTACATATTTTCTACCGTTTTTATAGCTCTAAGTAAAATATTAATATAATAATTCTTAAAATAGAGGAGAGTTGCGTACTACTCAAGTTTTTTTTTATTATATTTTCCATTTGATGATTTCCAATTACCGATTTGTACACAAATAAGAGTTAAAAATTGTAGCTTGATATTTTATGTATCTATTACTACAATGTTTAATCTTTTACCAATATCAAATTAATTTATTATAAATCTTTTTGCAACATGTTGCAACCGGTTGCCTAAATCGTACCTATAGATCTTCTAAATCGTATCGTTTTTGAAAATATCGAATTTATAATGTAAATCAAAATGTTTAAAAATATAAGAAATGATTCACTAATTTCTTATTTTATTAATTTATCAAAAAAGAATCAAATATTTAATAATTAATAACAATAATGAAAAGATAAAGATATTAAAATAAAATTGGCTTAAATTTATTTTCGTATTAAACGTATTTTTATTCAAATAAAAATTATTTGTTTTACTATTATCACTTATTAGACTTACAAAAATATCATTTATTATAACATATGTGGTAATATAATTTAAGAAACTTGATAGAATTTATGAAATATCAATTAAATCATTATAATTGCAAATATGTACAAATAATGAATGTAAAATGTTTTACAACGTTCTTTTATGAAAAATTCAATATAAAATTGAATGATTATATTGTTATTAGGTAGATAAATTGATAAAAAAATAGCATCAGTTGTACCTAATTTTTTAAAAATGTCATTAGCACAGACAAAACAAATTGTAATTTGTGAAATGTTTGTCTTTATTACTCATTTTTCTATATATTTTATATCTTTACTACTAAATGTTGCTTATTTTAAGTAAAAATATAAAATATTGATGAGGTATAATTTATGCCTAGTCATTCAGCAAATGAAGCAACTCTCCCCTATAACAAACATTTGATTGATTACAGTGCTGTCATATATTTTTATATATTGTTTTATATATCGTGGCATGATTTAGCAAAATATGAATAACTTTTAGAATTTTTTATATGATTAGTAAAAATGTACATACAATTGATTGCCAATTGAATATCGTTATTCTAGGTTTGAAAGAAATATAAGGAGAAAAATATTCTCTACGTAATTTATAGTGTAATTTTTTCTTCGCGTCACGTACACGACGTTAATTATTTTTCGCGTACAGTGTCGAAGGAGTTAATTTGCTATGCAAGTCGCATCTTACGTTTTATTAACTTTTTGCATTTGCGGTTTCCATCTGCAATTTGAATTTTTATTTTCTCAAACCACATTTACGTCCTTACGTTCTCATGCAAATGGTAAGATGGTATTTTTATTTTTGCGAAACTTTTGCTTTTTGCGTTGTCACTGATCAAAATCAATCGCCGCGATCGATGTTAAAATGCGAGGACAAAATCCAATAGTGTTGTGAGAAACGTTGCGTGTAAACGACTCTCTCATTACGCTTACACGCACAAACAACAATATAGTAATAACCTGTAATTTAGCAGTCCAGTCAGGCCAATTAATTCGCACGAGAGCCGTTCGTTCGGAAGCAATTTTCGCTTGTAATGAATTGTCCGTGACGCATTGATGCTGCGCTTTTGTCTCACCCCGCGAACTCTCTCGACATCGCTCACTCGTCCTTTCAATAAGCTGTAAACTCATAATGTAATTAAAATTCACTCATTTTACGTTGCAGCGAGCACTTCCGCGACGATAAACAGCTCTTATCCCAGCCGTTCAAATGAGAAATGCAGAACTTTCTTTCATACGATTTACCTAGCGCAAATATTTAAGTATTTTGCATCAATCAAATTTTTTCCTGTACCAACATTTTTCTCTCTATCTCTCTCTTTCACGATATTGAATACCGCTTGGTGAAATCCCTATTCATCTGGTACAGTAGACACTTGAGCGAAAACTACACATAAGACAACACATCGTACGCTGTTGACCCGAAAAGGAAGATGCTTTGGTTGCTCTCGTCTCGGTCTCTCCTGTTTCTCCTTTGTCTTTTCGCCGTGTTGGATAATGCATGTACATACGTATATACGATATTTTCCGTCGTATTTCCGCTGTCGAGGTCACTCTCTTATGGTCGATTTTATTGAAATCGCATCCTTGCAAATTCGCCGCGAGTATCGGTACTCATCGCGAGTACCTTCGCGCGAGCTTACAAAGTAGACCCCTGCTGTATCGATTTTTTACCAAGTATCTAGAAAGAGGGGGGAAAAGATAGATATAGAGAGAGAGAGAGAGAGAGAGAGAGCGATTATTGATATCTCTGTATACGAAAGAGGCATATATTCCTCTCGGTGATCCGCTTTGACGATACGGGTTCAACCTAGATAATGACGCCTCTGAAAAAAACGATCAACGGAAGTTCTGTGAAACTTTATTGCCTCGTTGTTGTTTTCCGGTGTAATTAGATTTGTCCCTTTGTATAAACACATCTGCGCATATACTTGTGAAGGCCAAGCCTCGTTTCTGGTGGTGCGAGAAAAAAAAGAATCAAGTGCGATGCGCTATGATGCACGTACGTTATCTTTAGACTCAAATACTGCTTTTGAAGCGAGAACATTAATCATCAGTTTTTGCTTTTAATTACACGCGTTTGCATGTATTCGGAAATACCGATAACGTGCGAGTTTGATTGATAGTCGGACGATATTGCAAATGTCGATTTGCTGCATTTTTTCAGACGACGAGTACGGAAAGAAGAATGTGTCCGTGATGCTTGATGGCGAGGAGACGGAATTGGAAATCATTGATCATCCCGCCGCAGAGATGTCAGTAAGTAAAATGTGATGTTTTTTCCGTATAATAAAAATAGCACGATGTCGGAGCGCTACAGTGATGCATCGAGGGGTCAATTACCCCAAGAAATTACATTAAATAAGTAACTGTCGGATACCGGAAGGAACTTATTCGCCGATCTCGTATATAGAGTCATAACACGACGTCACCTTTATCGAGTTTACTCTATTATTGTCGATTAGATGTCGGCGTAAACCCACGGGATACATCCTAATATAAATCGTCGTATGTAACACGATGTGATGCGCGTAAATGACGGAGAGAGCTGTAAAAAATGTAGGTGTTCTTTTTATCAAGTAAAGAAGACCAGCAGACTCGAAAGGGTCAATAACGCGGAAGAGCACCCAAGTGAATTATTTCCTCGGATTTTTCAAAATGAATCGGAAGAAGAAGGTTCTTACGTAGGTGTTTGATACGATAAAACGATAGCTACAAATAGATGTGTAAAAATCATTTTGTGTGGTGAACTATAGGACCGTAAAGATTAAAAAATAAAACATAGGTATATATGTGAACTATTGCAAAATAAATAACGCTTCTTTAAACGTTACAATACTCTCTCCCTTGTTTCCATTTATCGCGATATTGCGTTACGTTACACCGGTTACACGAACGATGAAATTTATTGTTCAGCGGGGAAATGAAAGGTGAATCGCTCTCGTTCGTTAATCGACATTTTTCCGCAAGTTTCCCCCATTTTCTTCCCTACCTTCATCTTTTTGAGGTCGAGACCTTTTGTTCATCTTACAATCCGGACGTGTACGTGGTGGTGTACTCGGTGGTGGACAGAAGAAGCTTAAAGGTGGCCGAGGAGACGCTGCTCTATTTGTGGAAGAGCGATTACATGGCGACTCACGGTGTCATTTTGGTTGGCAATAAAGTGGACCTCGAGAGAAAGCGGGAGGTCCCATCGGTGGGTGAGTACATGAATTTTGTATCAATTTTTTCATTGTAACTACGATCCACGAACCGTTTGCCGATCGGAGTTGTTGAGAAAAATATAATAAATCTAGTTCTCAAACTCGATTCAATAGAAAATTCCTATATTATGTTGTATATCGTATATTTAAATGTAAGTATGTAATTTTAGTGTACGTTTCTTCATAAAAAAAAACGTTTAACAAATCTATATTTGTATAAGAATAAAAACATAATTTAACAGAAAAAAGATATATTTAAGCGGACTTTCCAGTTCTATTATATCTTTTTCCTGTTAAATTTAGACGATATAATATTCACATAAAATTTTAGAATAGATTTTTATTTACAAATTTATATGCGACGTATTTTAAAGTATGTGGATATTTTATAATATACAATATATACGTATTACGATTCTCTAAACGTTTTTCTCCAAACGTATTACACGGTATGTAAAATTGTAGAATTTTATCGAGAATACGTACAAATTGTAAATCGTTTGAAGTGGACTCGATATGAAAAACGTTTAAGAAATGAAGCATAAAACGCGTAAAATGTATTTTACAGAGCACCCGTATCAAAGTACACGCAGCATGTAAACTTATAAATGGAATTTTATTCTGAAATTTGAAATTGTCTAAAGGCAGTTTTAAGTTTTAATCGCACGTATGACATTCGAGTCCACCGTTCCTGCCGACAGTTGGCCGTCGTCTGGCGAACAGTTGCGGTTGCAAGTTCATCGAAACCTCTTCGGGTTTGGCCCATCACGTGGACGAGCTCCTGGTCGGCATTCTGGCACAGATCAAGCTGAATCCGCAGCGCAGCCGGGACCAAGCGACCAGGCGCCGTCGTAACAAGTACCGCAGACGTATTCTAAAGCATCTGCTCGGCTTCAAGAGGAAAACCAAGAGCTGCGAGAACCTCTTCGTTCTCTAACGTTCTTCTCGTATGACGCCTCGTGTACGGCGCAAGAAAGGAAAGTGATTTCAACGGATATCGAGCGCCCAAGAGTGTCGTTCTTCGGTCCGCAAATACGTGTGCTATCTTCGCGAATAGGTGAGGATCGTGCGACGTAGTCGAGTAAACGTATCTGACATAGGATGCCACGCGGTGAATCAGTAACGCGAGGCACACAACGCGAAGAATATCGAGCAAATTCTCGGAATGTCTGGTTTAAATTGGAATACAAAGAAATTCACGTACCGATGGCGAGTAGCGCGCGTGAAAGAAACAAGACCTCAGGGCTTTTGTATTCGTGCGCAGAAAAATAATAGATCACGCCGGTCTTTTCAACATAAAAACGAAGCTCTTTCATCGAAATGCAACGCAAGTTTTTTGCTGCCCCCACTAGAGACATAGGTTGCGTTCCGAAATTCACTGCCAGTACTGAAAATCTATAGTATACGTAACATGAACTATAGATTTTCAGTACTTGCAGTGTATATCGGAACGCAGCCACACTTGCAAATAATTCAAGCGAGGACGAACGATTAATCTTTTCCCACTGGAATGTATGTCCCAATTTAAAAAATTATATCTCTGGTAAATATTGAATCATTAAGGTTTAATGGAATTTCTTTTATAAAGAATTATATAATAAAAAGTTTTAATAATTTTAAAATTTTTATAAAAAAAATATTGTGATAAATGCAATTATGAAATATAAAAGAATTATTTTCGTAGTAAGATCCAAAGATTTTTTAATTAAGTTGTGAAAGATTTAACACAATGCACAGTACTAGCCTCGTTCAAATAAAATTCTGATAATGTTTTTATTATATATATATATATAAAGTATAAAAAAAAACTATCAAATTTTTTATATCGATGATATAATTTAATTAATAATATATTTTATCTCAATAATAGAAGAATATAATAACGTCGATCAGATTGAAAATTTTTGGACCTTATTACGTATTTCTTACCAATATGATGATATATTTGTTTTATAAATTAAATTTATATTTTATGACTTTGAAAATGTTTCGATATAAACTTATTAAGATAAAAATTTTTATTGTTTTTTTACATTTGCCATAATAAAAGCGCCATTTTGAACTGTTATGTTTAATCTCATTTTTATATTCTGCACAAACTTAAAAAATAATTAAATCATGTATGTTTCCCTTTTCAAAAAAAGCTAAACGTGGATTAAGGGACCGTTTATTCGGACCGTTTGGAGAGGAAATATAATTTTGATCGGGTTTTAGTTTTCCCTTTTTTGAGGGACGGAATAAAAAGTACATTTCAATGTTAAAATATATATTTATTTGTATAATTTTATATCTGAAAAACTATAAAATAGAAGAACAAATTTTCGATTTTTTTATGTTTTTCATATAAAATATTTGTTGCCGCGAATATGTGTATTTATTTTATCGTATACTCAGTATAACTCCAAAAAAATTAATATGAAGCAGAATCTAAATATTATTTTTAGATATGTGATATAATTTTTTGAAACGTAGTGAAGAGAGAATTTAACGTTTTAAATATTGCGACTTTTTGAAAAGAAGAGCGAGTTTCAAACAAGTTGGGAAAAAATCATAATTTCAGTAAAAAGCTGAAATGTTAAAATCTATTTTTATTAAGTCTCGATAGACAGTACGTATCAGAAAGGTATTAGGGTTTTGTGCTTCAGATAAAGCCTCTAGGAGTTACGCAGGTACAATCCGAGATGCAGAGTTTCGCAATAGTAAATATTTTATATGAAAGAGATAGAAATTGTGCAAATTTCGTTCTTAATTCACAGTCTTTTAGATATGAGATTGTATAAATAAATATAAACGTCGAAATGTTTTTTTTTCCATTTCATCTGCTCTTAAAATGCATTTTCTCACTGAGCAGTCGGGTAATCCTCTTAAAACGAAACATGCACACGTGTATATGTGTGGTAAACGCGTAAGTAATAATTTTACGAGAGTTTCGACGTTGTTTCACACTTCTATCTGCGCATGCAGAGAATGGTTATTATTATTATTATTATTATTATTATTATTATTATATATTTCCATTTCGAACGAGTTTTTTCTCCCATAACGCGTCATCGCGGACATAAAGTTGTGACTCATCATGAGGATAACGTGACGTTAAAATAGAATAACAGCACATCGCGATATAATATCGGAAATAAAGTCATCGATAATGAAACGGAGCGCGTGATAAAAATTACATTTACGAAATGCAAATACTCAACATCTGATATCCGAGCTGTTATAAGCTCACGCGAATAGAGGAATGTAAAATGCGATAATGCAATTTTGAGGTGCAAAATTAGTTCTGACGTTTCAAAAAGAAAAATTCTGCAAAGATCTCTCAATGTCGCACATCGTATTTGTGCTATGTATGTATGCTAACGGTCTACTTGAAAGATTACTGTAAGTTCGTTACTTCTCCGAATTATAGACAAGCCAATAATGTGGCCAATAATATAGATTATTAATGTTTATAATTCAGCATGCTAATAGTAATGATAACAATAATTGTTCAGCGGGAAAAACTTAATTCTCACTCACTGTGTTTTCGTCTGACTGTTACAATAAGTTTATTCACATCGAAAATGTACAATAGAGTAATTTGTGATAGACCCGTGTAAGTTATCCGCGTACGCACTGTTGTATTAATCGCGCTCTTTCACAACGACGCTCGTATGCGTCTCTGGTGACTAAATCTCGATAACGCTCAGGGGCAGCTGCCCCTGGGTCCGAGGACATCGTCTGGGAACAGCTACTCTGAGTCTCGATCGATCCTTGACGAGAGAGGGAATCGAAAGATTCGGACACTACTGGCGCGTAATGTAATAAATTTCGGAATTTCTCTGATTTTTAGACTTTGACAAAATTTGCGATTCGCACGCACTTGGATTTTCGGACAGAAAAGTGAGTCCTCGGGGTTTTGTCCTTTCGAAATCGGCGAGCACTCGAAAATCCTTCGAATTTTTTTTTACGTATAAGTGTGTATGTGACTATACGTGTCGCGCACGACGGTGTGTGTGTGTGTGTGTGTGTGTGTGTGTGTGTGTGTGTGTGTGTGTGTGTGCGCGCGCGCGCGCTACGCAACAACAATAATTAATGATATCAGCTGATAACAGGGAAGTCATCTAACAAGCATGATGATGTATTAATGATGTCAAAAGAACGTATTTTTAGGATTATTGACGTCAAATAAATCTACAATACCATATAAGTTCTTTTTATGTGTTTTTATGTCATTTTTAATTATGCTTCATTATTACGTCTATCTCAAATATATGTGGTATGTAGTGACGTAATTTATATAATATAAATTATATCACTAGCTAGTTTGTTACATATAATTAAGTATAAAAGATGAAAGAATTTAATTATATTTTATCAATATATTAATATGTTATATTCAAGTAAGTAATAGAAAAGCTATTTTGCATATATAAAAATCAGTAAAAACTGTAACTTTATTATGTTCACATTCATGAAAAAAATGTATTTTTGTTTTTTTAATAACTCTAAAATAATGTCTTTCAGATAATTTTAAATGACAATATCAGTAACATTTCAGCATTATTTTTACGTTCCATTGAAGTTCTATTTTAATCATTAGGACGTAACTAATGAGAAAGTCACGAGAAAGATAAATTGATATCATGTTTGCTGAACAATCGCTTCACTACTTCGAATATTAAGCATAGCAAATGATGTCAATATGTCGTGATATGTCATAATGACCAAAATATAACTTCAATGGAAATAAATAGAAATAACGTCAAAATATTATATATCTATAATATCATTTAGACTTGTCTGAAACATGTTATTTTCGACCAAATACGTTACATTAAAAGTAAAATAAATTTTATTGATTAGCACCAGCTAATTAAGATGACATTAAAATCACATTAAAAAGATGTACATTGTAGGTCATCATTAAAATACGTACTTTTGACTATTAATTTTACTATAACACGTCATCATGTTTGCTGGGAGATTAATTGTAAAAAAAAAACACTAATTTGTACAGACATTTTAACTATTTCTCGCGGGGTGAAAATCCGCGATAATAGATCAAAGATGCAGATCCGTACTGATTAAAACTTGCTCGATTAAAAAAGAATCACGGAGATTCGTAGCAGCGATTTTCTGAACGGAAAGAAACTACTTCATCAAAATCTGCGATGCACGAATCCTTTAACCGAATAATTTGAATGACTTAAAGGAGAGCGTATCTGCTATAAAACGCGATCAATAAGAATGCGTTCGCCAATATCGGAATTTTCAAGCAATGCACGAATATGGGTGGTATTCTTGTCGCGGGAGTGGGATCAACAAAAGCAACCGACCAAGCAAAGTAATCTTGTAGGTAAAATAGCTTCAGATGCCGATATCTGATTCAGGCCATGATAGAACTCATTGCGTGTGATGTACGAATGTGATCCTGTTTGTATTGTATAAGAATGGTGGTGACGCTTTTATTTGGAACATATCATGCAATTCTACGAAACGCGATCGTCAGTATTATTTTGACATCGCTGTGGCTGCATCGAGCTCGTTTTCCCGAAAAGAGATAAAAAAAAAGATATCCGATATTTTGATTAGACTCTGTCGGCTGAACGTATGGACTTTCCGTTAAAATCGAGTAAAATGTGAATGTTTTATATGGATTTGTAATAAATTTCTTTCCTTTATTTCTCTGCTAAGAAAGACTTTCCTCTTTGCTCGTTGGCTATTCCAAGCTGGCATAAACTAAAATAAATGTACGACGTATTAACACATTGATTGCCAATCGTGATCAAGAATGACATAATTTCATGAAAAATTTCCAAAAAGGAAAGCCAACTATGTTTTCTTTCACAATTTACTTATTTTATGATAGAAAACATTGCAAATTCTATTAACATTTTAATCAAAAATGTTTTATGGCAAAAAGAAAATAAATTATGAAAGAAATCATATTTAGTTTTCTGGAAATTTTCCATGAAATTGAATGTCATTCATATAAGAGACGTGACAATCAATTAATTTTGTACGTTTTTTTCTTCTTTAAAATTCTTGATTCTTATTCGTTTAAACATGGTAGTGGACCGCAAGGGCGGCAAGGATTACAGTACGGATTCGGTGATGATTGCGGTAACGTTGCCGGAAGTATCGAAGGTGTTAAAAGCCAAGGACAGCAAGGTCCAGGTATTATCGGACAACATCGAGGTGGCGGAACGCAAGGCGGTCTCCGGGCTCGGATCTCGCAAGGAATTTCTTCAATTCTCGGGGGCAAAATTATGCTGTGCGACGGCGGTGGTGAAATACTTGGGCATTTGCTTTATAAACATTATGACACTTTGAAGCATTATGACACTAGAACGACTAATTTTTTTTTGTCGGCTATATATTATCAGGGACTAACAATCAAACATTTTTCTTCTATTACATGAAATACGCGATAATTTGGATCATTGGGATTTCCTAAATTAAATTGCACGTACCTACAGTCAATAGCACATATCAGATACTTCAACTCGTCCATGTCATTCCATGATCCCGATTTCTTCTTGCAAGACATATCCCTTATTATTATTGACATTTTAGTTTCTTTTTGTTTTGTATTTTTATATTATTTTATTTTTATTTTATTTAAATTTAATTGTATTTCACTTTTAATTAGATTGTAAGCCAAATCTTTATGACAGATAATTTTATTGACATGAAATTGCAGTTTAATTGCATATCTTTTTTAAAAGCAATTGTATTTTTTTTTATATTAATCGATTGATATCAGTATTTTATGAATAAAAATATGAAAGCAAAACCATCAAAAATGTGCATTTTACAAAATAGGAAATTAGCATGTCACCTGGCAATTCTTAATTTTTACAAATAATTATGTAATTTAAAACAAACTTAAATATAAATATAACAATGCATAAATGATTAAAACATTTTTGATACCCAGTATATATTAATACTGAATGAAGTCATTGCTGAAATGCGAGATATGTGTGAATGTTATCTGTTACTGTTATCTACATCTTTTTTTACGATTTATATTATGATTTTATATAATTTTTATAAAACATATTTTTTCAAGTTGACAAAATAATTTTATCAAGCAAAATTATGTCATCACCCAGTGCTTATCAGAGATTAATGTTAAAGATTGCTTCAGTTTTACCCGAAAGATTCCGCGCCGCGTTTTTGCATCCTGCAGGTACGATTTTAAATTAAAATTTCTGCGAAAAGGAGATTGCACCAAAATTCACCGAAAAATATAATTCGAGAAAAAAAATTATTTATCAGGTCCAACTACTGTATTCTTTTGGGCGCCAACGTTTAAGTGGGGCATTGTTATTGCGAGTATAGGAGATCTTAAAAGACCCGCAGATACGATTTCTCTCAGCCAAACCGCGAGTCTTATGGTTACGGGCGCTATATGGTCTAGGTACAGATATCTCTTGTTTGAGATTTTTTAATTTATTGTACAAGATTGAGCAACCTGACTTATCTCAATCTACGCAATTCTAGATATTCATTAGTAATCATACCAAAGAATTATAATTTGTTCAGCGTCAATTCATTCACTTGCATTATGGGAGCTTATAACTTCGTCAGAGGATTCTTATATCAAATGTCGCAGAAGTGAATAGACGCCAACAGTATAACAGTATATATGCAAATCGTGAAATGATCAAGAAGAGATATGCATTAATATATTTTATACAAATGTATATCGCTTTTTATTATATATCATTATTTAACAGTCACGCTAACTATTCGTATATCATCATATGGTTTATCAGTTTTAGGATTTGTTTTTACCTGGCTAATATTCTGCACAACCTCCATTCCTTTGTGAACACGGCCAAATACGGTATGCTTGTTATCTAACCAGGGCTGAAAATAACATGTGAAATATTTATGTTAAACGAAATCTTGAGACTATGATTTTGATGAATTTTGTTCAAAGAATTTGTACTCACTGTTGGTGTAAGTGTAATGAAAAACTGACTACCATTCGTATTTGGTCCTGCATTTGCCATGCTCAGAGTATATGGTCTGTCGTGCTTCAGACTCGGCTTGAATTCGTCGTCAAACTCGCCTCCCCATATGCTCTCACCACCGGTACCAGTTCCAGTGGGATCGCCTGTTTGTATCATGAAACCCTTGATAACTCTATGAAATATGTGACCATTGTAGTAGCCATTTTTCGCATGCACACAGAAGTTCTCCACTGTCCTAGGAACGTCTTTGCCAAAGAGATTCACGTGGATGTCACCAAGCGCCGTGTGGATTATCGCCGTGTCATATATTTTTTGCATGTTTGTAGCCTCTGTAGAAGATATGATATCCTCCTTAGAGGGTTTCTCGTTGAATACGTCGCGATCGCACTCTTGACTCTTCGTATCCTCCGGCTCTCGTCTCGTGAACATGTAGAACCGATTTTTTTTATGAGCTGTGCAAAATAACGTTGGATCTGACCGATTCATCTCCATCGTGGGGTTTTCGGAAGCCTCCATCTCAACGGTCAACGCAGCAGTAGTCTTTCTCGCTTTTCCCTATATAAAATTATCGAATTACAATATATATTTATTAATTATAATTGGCGTTTTAATTATCAAACTTTTATCGAATACTTGAAATAATGCCAGCCGCATTGGTCGTATGTTCTCTGGCTTTCCCATAATTTTAATACAACGATTTGTGTAAAGATTAACCATTTTGACACCCAGCATGGTAGGATATAGAATAATATAACCAGATTCGTCAAAAATAATATTTCCTAAATTTGTTTCAGTTTTATCCAGATCTCTCTCGACTGCCATTCTATAACATAATTTAATGTAATAATTGCTGGAGAAATTACATTTGATTTCATATGCAATGCAAATGTCTCACCTGCGTCCAAATTCCATATTTGGAAGTTGCTGTACAGCTTGCTGTAATTCACTGAATCTCTGCAACGTCTCGTCAAATACCCTGTATAGTTTACCCGTTCGAAAATTAAAAACCCTAACTTTTCTGTCTCCGCTAAGGGACGCAAATCGTTTACCATCAGGTGATATCGCTAAACCACATGGATAAGTCTTATTCTTAGCAAATTCAAACAGGTCAGTGTCCAACTTTGATTCAAATGATATGCACTTGGGAAACTTGTATTCCATTTTTGGACCTGTCCAGTACTCTAATATTCCAGCTTTATCGACAGAGATACATGTCTCATATACAGAATTATACTGTAAAAAAAGATTACACACATTTTTTTTTTTTTTACTCACATCGATATTCTTTTCTATACCTTCCATTAGAGACTGACTCACCTTCATAATGACAACAGGTTTAGTATGCAATTTCTCAAACACGTGTAAAGGTGTACTTGTTCCCTGACCATCATAGACATATATCTTATTTGATTCCTGCGAAGACACAGCTACAGCAGATATGGCATCACCAGCCGAGTATACCCATTCAGCACAAAGTGGCACAAAGTCCAATTTTATCATGTTTATCATATCTTAAATAACATGCAAAGTAGAATAAATTAAATATATATTTTCTATTTTAATATCTCTTAAATAAGAATAAACTTTGCTTACCAAAATTAATAACATCAAATATTTTCATTGTTTTATCTATGCTGACTGAACATACATGAACACCATTGCAGCTAGCAGACATTGATTGTATTGCCATTAAGTGAGCTCGAAAGTGTTTTACAAATTCTATCAATTCTTCCTGTTTTTTCCAAAATTTAACATGTCCATCGCAGCTAGCAGTTATCACAAAATTTGACCTGTATCATTAAACTTAAATAGTAAGATCTGTGGAAAGAAGACTACTGCACATTATTGTAATTATTTTTAAAATACCAACTTTGTTACTAAAATATGAGTGATGATGTCTCTATGCATATACGATTTCTCATAACATTCACAGCATGGCAAGTTATCTATGTAAACTTGTTCGTACTCCAAAACTGTAAAATTAAAAGGAATATTTGAAAAACATATAAATTTCCTAAAATAAAATATAAATCTTATTATTTATGACAAGATATTAAGTATTAGAATGTCAGGAGCAATTTAAAAATCAAAATTTTGTCAAACTTCTGTGGAACAGAGAACCATTGCATTTACATTCATTCGTATAAAATAATTGGCAAATAATTACACATGACAAATGTGAGACAAATAAGGAGTTACAAACTGACATTGTAATAACACACAAATTTTATTTCGTGTTTATTAAAGGGAAATTAATGAAAATATGTCTTGGTTAGGCTAGTTAACCTCGTTGCTTCTTTTGCGGAGCAGCTTCCGAAGGTAACGGTCCAATCCAACCATCTTCCGCGTCACTGCCCTCGTGTTCACGTTTTTCACTCATGATTGTAATATGTGTGATATAATATTGTGATATAATATTGTCAATTATATTAAGAAAAGCACTTTCCGCGTAATCGATAGCTGTCAAAATGTTTACGTTTATGTGCGTTTACGTTCGCAGCGACATCTATTTGATAGTTGCACCTATCACATTGTCAGAACGAAAATTAAAATATTTAATTGCGACGCAAGAAAATATATAAAACTCTTTGCATATTATTACGTTGTTTCTAGACATCAAAAGCGACAACAAAGAAACCACAGCAGAGAATCTTGTACATACATCGATAATTTACATTTGTAGCGTTTCTACCGAATCGATCAATTTTCATTGAAAACGTACCGGCGATCTGTGATTCGTTCGGTGTCAATCTCACGTTGAATCATACACGTAAAATTAATCTGCTGTATATTAATAAAAATTACGTTAGTCTTTCCCATATAAGGCGTTGTATAAGGCTCTCGCGAAATCCTCGGTCAAGCATGGGAACTGTCGTATATCGCGGATTTAGATCACGTCAAAGTTTTCGGGAAGAGTCACATGCGGAGTGCAAGCGATAGTGCAGCTAAAGAAGAATGCTAAAGAAATTACAGACGACACAACGCGCTTTTTGTATGTAATACGAGTTAATTCACTTAACTATAATTCCGTATCGTTCGACATTCAAAGCAATTCACGACAATCTGCGCGGAGAAGGCATCTTGTTCAAACGGAATGGGCACACGACTCGAAGCAACACGACAAGCTCATGAAGTTACGCATCACGAACGAACATTTTCATACGCAACATTAACACTTTCGTATCACGAAAATCGTCCACTAATACCGGCGATTCCATTCTCGTATCTCGTATCTACGCACAATTCGAACTTGAAATGCACGAGAAGCATGTTCGACAGGTGGCGAAGTGGAAACCAAGATGGCGCCGGCAGTAGCGGCGACAGTCACGGTGGCGCGACGATCGTAGCCGAGCGGCGGCGGAAGCGGCCGGGCGGCCGAGGCGACACCAGACACGACTACGATTGTCACGCCATCGTGACTGCCGCCTCTACTGCCGGCGCCATCTTGATTTCTGCTCCGCCACCGGTCGGACGTATTGTGTACTTCTCGTGCGTTGTGTCGCAAGTTCGAATTGTGCGTAGATTTGTTGTATGTACATACACACGAGAGTGAGGTCAAGTGAGGTTGCCGAATGTGTTCGTGAACGATCTTCGTGACACGAAAGTGATATTGTCGTATATGGAAATGCTCGTTTCTGATGCGTAGCTTCATGATCCGGTCGTATTGCTTTGAGGAAAGTCGTGTGCCCGTACTCGTTTGAAAGGGATGCTTTAACCGCGCAGATTGCCGTGAATGTCGAACGATACGGGACTAGTCGTGCGAGTTAACTTGTATTGCATACGAAAAACGTGTTTCGTGTGTAATCGTGCGAGTAATGCGTTGTGTCTACGCGTGCATTTATTCGAACATTTTTTGTTATTCGGATTTATCATTTGCCGTGCGTGACGTCAAGTGTCGACCACTCACGACTCTTTCTACTCTACCATGTTTGTCGTTACTTGCTTCTGGTCGGACGATCTGTGCCATCCGCGTTTTTCAAATACAAGTTGTGTACAGATACGAAGTGAAAAGTGGTAAATTTAGTAATAGACGATTGATTGTCTTAATACGCAAATTACGTTATCTACAAACACATTAAAAATAATCGCGTTTGTACGATGCTTTTTCGTGCAAAATATACCTGTTGTGTCGTGACAAGTTATACACTTTCGTGTGCGTTTTATTCGCGTTTATGTGATATATTATCCGCGTAATTCGGGAGTACCAAATAAATATCGAATCATCATTAATGTGCGGTTTGAGGAAAACACGAAATGTCGGTAAACTTCAGTGAGAAGAAGTCATTTGTGAATAAACTCGGTTAGTATACTATTTTATTTATTGATAGTCTTCATATTTTTGGTTTCGTATCTTCTTAATTTAAATATAAAAATAAAAATAAATTTTTATTCCTACGCTTAATAAAATTTAGAAAATATGTAATATTTCTGTGTAAAAAGATAATATAAAAGCATACAATAATTCTGTATTATAAAAATATTATTAATCTCAAATGCTTATAAATTACAAAATTATAGCTCAAATATAATTTATATTTATGAATAATTATATTTATTATATTTTTAGAATTAACTAAAAGGAGAATGCAGTAGCAGCAGCAGCAACAGCAACAATTGGTGAGTGAATCAATGAAACAATCTGCTTACATAATTAACTAACTAAAGTAGAAGATATCCGTTTCCGTTAATGCATAACTCAATGTCTATAAATCCCAATAAAGCCTGATTTGTGTAGGCTGTAACCATAAAAAATTGATCATAATTTATTATTCTTCTATAAATCGATTATGATTGGCTATTTTCTTACGGTTACATCCTGTATGAACTAAGCTTTATGCTTATAAATCTCACAAATAATCCGTAAATGTAGAAGTGAGGTGGGTTAAATAAAGACACCTGTCATATTAATTGTTTATCTTTGTCTATCTAATTCATCTTACTCTTAATCAGGGCATCTTGAGGGTTTACACATAAAATATATAAGTCTACATTGTGGCTGTTTTCTTTTTAGAAGACACAAATTGACACAAGTTAACACACTTGAACACAGTCTGACTCTCCTCCTGAGTAGAGTCGAAAAGTGTCTATTGAGTTTGTAAATGGAAAGCGAAATGTGTTGCTTTGCGTTAAAAGTGTCGACTGTGTTCTTCAAAAGGAAAACAGCCTATGTATATACAATGTGTATATATTATGTTTTATGTCATCTATATAAGAAATAATCAATGTATCACAGAAGAGTCATATTTTATAAGAAACAGTAAAAATTATGTTTTATTTAAAAAATTTTTAATATTATATATTTTTATTTTATTAATATTAAAGTATATTCTAGGTATATTAACAATTTTATAACTTAATTACTTTTTCTATATTGATTTTTTATATATTTTCTGCATTATCCAATTTATAATCATTTACATTGCTTATGTTGTCTACATGAAAAAGATTTGTGCAAACATAATGTAAATAATATATAAAAAAATAATACATATAGTCATAATTTAAAAATTCCAGCACAATTTTGTTTTTTGTCATTGCACAAAAGAGAATTATAAAATCATAAATATCTATAGGTTTCATAGACATTGACTATATAGTTCAATACTATTTTACAGATATAGGCCCGGTTGTTCCACCTTTTGGTAAGTATCAGGTAATTTAACTGTTAGGTAAACCTATGAGAAATGCATACGTTTACCTAACAGTTAAATTACTTGATACTTACCAAAAGGTGGAACAACCAGGCCGTAAAGGTGCAAAGTTATAGTTAAAATGCAATTGCTCTCAAGTTTTTATCTGTCATAGTACTCGAATGTCTATGTTAATTACTGTGTTAATATATTATTGTGACAATAAAATTATGTTACATTTCTGACAATAAAATTACAGATATTTATTTTATTATGATTTATAAAAATTATAAATCCTGTCTGCTATTTGTACATTAAATCTTTAATAAATTTTCAAAAATTTTGTTAAATCGTTATAAAATATATGCAAATATAGAAAAATGTGAATTTAATTAACAATTTATAAAAATAAAATACAATAAGAATTATTAATAGTAAGAATTAATATTCTAACATGGTGAAATTTATAATAAATGAACAATTATTTCAAAATTATTTTTATTTATTATATATTTTATAACACGTAACAGTTCATAATTATAGTAAAGTCCTTATTGCAATGCAATTATCAAGTACGAATAACTAAATTCAAATAATTCATTTATTAATAATGTGGTACAACAAAACAATTTTATACAGATATAATATAGAAGTACAAACTAATATAGTGTTACATACAAAAATCTTACATTATTATTTAAAATTCCATTATTTCCAATAAACAAGGAAAATATTATTACGTTTAGTGATAAAATTTTAATATAATAGTATATGTTATCTAAAATTCATATTTTTCTTTATTCGGTATTCTTATATTGTATTCATTTTGCAAAACATGATTAATTTACAAAGTTGATAGTGAGATTCTGCGGTAATTTCTCTAAATTTCCGATATTGAATTCTAATGGGTTCATCACTAAATATATTTTTATCAATGGTATCGTATTCGTTAATGATAAAGATTCTAGCGAAGTAAATTGATTACCACTCAAGTCTAAATATTTCAAAGCCACAAGGTATTCCGTCCATTTTTCCGGCAGAAAACTTAACATGTTTCTTGATAAATTTAATTCTTCGAGGCTAGAAAGATGAGCGAATGCATTAATATCGATTTGATCAATCCGATTTTCTCCTAACAATAATTTCGTCAATTTCGTCATTTGCATGAAAGAATAGGAGCATAGCTTCGTTATATTATTATAATTAATATACAAATTGTTGATTTCTGTTGCATTTAAGAGTTGCGGAACTTCTTCGAGTTGGTTGTGACTCAGATCGAGAGTTTTCAATTGTTGCAAATTTGCAAATGTTACCGAATGTATATGTTTTATATAATTTGAGGATAAGTTCAAGTAAAGCAATTTGTTGTTGTCTTCGAAAGCATCTGGTTCGATAACGCTAATTTTACATGTAGAAATAGAAAGGTAGTGTAAATTTTTTAAACCAGCCACCGATAGACTTGAACTGTACTGTTTATTATAATTATGAGAATCACTAATGTAATTGAAACGATTGTTATTCAAATTTAATGCAAACAATTTCGTTATTTTATTTTCAAATTTCAAGTAACTAAGCGAATTATTGTGAAGGTCAAGGAAATGTAAGCTATTCGGTAGCAAATTTAAAAAATCAGTCACTTGTATATCGTTTTCGGAAAGATCCAAGATCTTTAACTTAGGAAATGGGGTTCTATTCACCGTTGGAGTTATCTCATAAGAAGGTGTTGTTTGTAGCTTCAATGATGTATTCCATGGAGAAAACTGTAGACGTCCGTGAAAATTATTTTTACGAATAGATAGAATTTCTAAATTAGGATATTCATCATAAATGTTAATATTTTCACGATCCCTATTAGGATATTGATAATAACTGTTAATATTTTCTTGATTCCTTCGAATGTTTTCACTTTTTATAACGAGAACCTGTAAGTTATTGTAACTTCCAATGTTGAAGAATTTACTTAAACTCCTCTCGAATCCATTGTTAAAAAGAAACAGCCGAGTTAAATTTGGAAGTTTGTTGAAGGCGCCTCTCTCAATGTTCCTAATATTGCCCGTAAGTTTGAGGCAGGTAATTAAAGGATTGTTGATGAAATCCTGGTTGATTTTAGAGATTTCTACATTGGTAAAATTTAATGAAATCGTAAAATCATCTTCACACAGATATCGAAGCGTTTCCTCCACGTGATTTGGGAATTTTTCGGTAATGTGAACATCGTTGTCTATTTGTGTGGACCAGCAAGTTGACGATTGTGAAACTAAGATGATGATTGTGAAGACGAACTTTGTGATACCCAATTTCTGTAAATATAGTCGAAAATTTATGATGAAAGAATAACTTGATTTAAATGTAACAGCTATAATAAAATTAATATTAATTAATATTCAGTAAGAAATAAATATCAAACAAATCTTAGACTATAATTATAACTGACAATAAAGATAATTGTAATTATGGAAAATACAGGCCTTTAAAAAAAAATTTCTGCGTAATTTGACGAAATAAAGATTTCAAATTTTTTAATACCATGATTATACGTGTAGAGATTTTTATATAAAATACAAAAAATTTAAATAGGGAAAAATATATAAAATGAAAAAAAAATTTTTCCTTAACCTTACTATTAAATGCATTATATTTATAACATATAAAAATGTTACATATCTATTATAGAATTATGATTTAAAATAAAAATTGTAAAATAATTTACACCACAAAAATTCGCGCATACCGACACACACGTATAAAGGCATATATTAAAAAATTGATTCGGAATTATCGAATTTCACCAAAATATTTTATGATATCTTCTGTGATACCTATGTATAACAGTTAAAAATTATTATATAATTATAGTATTGATTTATTAGTTTATTATTTATTACTTTATTTTTATTTCACTATTATTATAAAAAAGTATAATTGCCATATAATTTAGAGAAAAGATATGAAATACAAAGATAACAAACGTTATTTGTTTTTTTATGTAAAATAAATAGAACTTGTTATTTATTATTTTCACTTAAAATTACATTAAAATGTTCTTACCATTTTTGTTCTTTTTTAAAAGATACAAATGTTTCTGAACTACCTTTCTCATGGACTGTATTTCGAATACTGTAACGAACAGTTATGCTATCATGTAACTGCGTTCGCACTGATAATTTTGTTGAGATTAGAGTTATTTATGTATGATACCACTGCTTACGTATAAGAATATTTTTCAACTTCGTTTTTGTGCTAATCTCTTTTGAAAATACCCAGATAGCACATTGCCGTCTTTGTTGTCGTTTGGACACCAAAATTTGACGTCAAATTGGTGTCAAGTGACAATTTTGGCATCATTTTGGTGTCAAAACGACAACAAAGACGACAATGTGCTATCTGGGTAATTATGTGATATATTATTTAGCAGTAAAAAATTTTTTTAATTGTGATCAATAACTGTAATGAGCTTTAAAAAAATAATGAATAGATTAATTAAACATATATATTATAAAAAAATTTTTGTTTCTGTAAATCTTACTGTTCTGTACTATATCATATATATATATATATATATATATATATATATATATATATATATATATATATAATTATTCAGGAAATTTATAATATGTAACAATAATGAGAGACAGTAGGTTGCATTTACTTTTGAAATAAATGCAATATTACTTTAAAATATTCTAATCAGTTATGAATGGAAACATCAATATAAAAACATCAAATGAGCACATATAAGAAAATAATATCATGTTTTATTTAAAAACTTTTAGATAAGCTATTTTAAACTTTACCCAGTCGCATTGTAAAATGTTGATTTCACACGATGTTGACTTCTGCTCATAACATTCATACAATTGAGCTACGTTAGATATTCGTAACTGTTGATAAACGAATCTAGAAATGGTAGGCAATGTTTTCGATTAAAATTTAAATAATAATTTACATAATACGCAAATATATAATTCAGAAATTATTAGTTATATATAGTGCATTGGCCAAATGTTTTTTTATTTAGGATAATAACAATATAAGAATATGAAATGATAAAAGATAACTTCACTTTTAACGAAAATAATCTACTGTAAAGAAATATAATATATATATGTATATATGTAAAAGATAGAGAAAATCTAATTTGGACATTTACAATGCCACAAACATTAACAATAGGATAATATTTATTGTTTACATATATATACTATATTTCTTTGCAACAGATTATTTTCGCAAAAGTGAAGTGACCTATCAATTTGATCTTAATCTGTTAAATCTGTTAAATTTACTATTGGATCCGCTTTCCATATTTTGTAAGTTTTTAGATAGCTTTTGTGATAACATCTAATAGGTTTAAAATATCTGTATCTTTTGACTTTTAATATGAAAAAACGCACATATGAATAGTTTTCGATTGTAGATACTGCTAATGGAATGCAGAAATGGCACATAGACCCATGCTTATTTTTGACTATACCATCACGCACTTTTTATAAATTTGGCTCTAGTTTTTTTACACTTTGTTGAAAGCCGCAATGTCGACGCTTTGTACATAATCTTCGAGTTCCTGAATCTGTTCCGTTAACCAATCTATTGACACTTTTTCATCTTCCACGACGCACGATATCTATAGCTTGTGAATTCCAAAAGCGAGTGGTACAAGTTTAGACGAAAGAAAAAGTAGCCTTAATCATAAGAATTTATAATATATGATATTACAAACGGAAAGATGTTAAAAACATCTGTTACAGAAAGATGTTATAGAAACTTACAAGCACCCTAAAGAAAACCATCAGTCTCTATTTTCCGTACCGCCTTTTCCATCACTTTCATGTCTGTTACATCATCCTATGGTTTTACATTCAGAATGATATTTGATTTAGCTATTAAGGCTGGTTCTGCAAGATATAAGTCAGTTAATAATAACATATTTTGGATAACTTGAATTGTATTACATACTTTTAGACTTCTTGGCAAGCATATGCGGCAAGTCGTTCTTTCTGTACTACCGTATATTATTCAATTTATTAATCATTTACATTGCTTGTGTTATCTACATGAAAAAGATTCGTATAAATAACGTAAATAATAGGTAAAACAATACACATAGACATAATCTTAAAATTTGATAATCATAAAACTTTTTAAACACCACAACTTTGCTCTTGGGCATTGCATAAAAACGAATTACAAAATTATGAACATCTATGTGTTTCATAGACATTGGCTACATAGTTCAATACCATTTTATGGATATAAACATGCAAAGTTACAGTTAAATTGCAGCCGCTTTCAAGTTTTTCTCTGTCATAGTACTAGAATGTCTAAGTTAATTACTATGTTAATATATTATTGTGATAATAAAATTATGTTACATTTCTGACAATAAAATTATAGATATTTATTTTATTATGATTTATAAAAATTATAAATTTTGTCTGCTATTTGTACATTAAATCTTTAATAAATTTTCAAAAATCTTGTTGAATCGTTATAAAATATATGCAAATATAGAAAAATGTGAATTTAATTAACAATTTATAAAAATAAAATACAATAAGAATTATTAATGGTAAGAATTAATATTCTAACATGGTGAAATTTATAATAAATGAACAATTATTTCAAAATTATTTTTATTTATTATATATTTTATAATACATAATACTTTATAATTATAGTAAAATCCTTATTGCAATGCAATTATTAAGTACGAATAATTAAATTGAAATAATTCATTTATTAGTAATGTGCAACAAAACAATTTTATACAGATATAATATAGGATTACAAGCTATAATGTTATGTTACATACAAAAATCTTACCTATGTTTAAAATTCCATTATTTCCAATAAACAAGGAAAATATTATTATGATTAGTGATAAAATTTTAATATAATAGTATATGTTATCTAAAATTCATATTTTTCTTTATTCGGTATTCTTATATTGTATTCATTTTGCAAAACATGATTAATTTACAAAGTTGATAGTGAGATTCTGCGGTAAATTCTCTAAATTTCTGATATTGAATTCTAATGGGTTCATCACTAAATATATTTTTATCAATGGTATCGTATTCGTTAATGATAAAGATTTTAGCGAAGTGAATTGATTACCACTCAAGTCTAAATATTTCAAAGCCACAAGGTATTCCGCCCATTTTTCTGGCAGAAAACTCAACATATTATTTGATAATTCTAATTCTTCGAGGCTAGAAAGATGAGCAAATGCATTAACATTGATTTGATCAATCCGATTCCATCCTAATAATAATTTCGTTAATTTCGTCATTTGCATGAAAGAATAGGAGGATAGATTCGTTATATTATTATAATTGATATACAAATTGTTGATTTCTGTCGTATTTAAGAATTGCGGAACTTCTTCGAGTTGGTTGTTACTCAGATCGAGAGTTTTCAATTGTTGCAAATTTGCAAATGTTACGGAATGTATATGTTTTATATAATTTGAGGATAAGTTCAAGTAAAGCAATTTGTTGTTGTCTTCGAAAGCATCTGGTTCGATAACGCTAATTTTACATGTAGAAATAGAAAGGTAGTGTAAATTTTTTAGACCAGCTACCGATAGACTTGAACCGTCCTGATTATCATAATTTCCGTACGGATTGTGATAATTACTGTTCGTATTATGAGAATCTTTAATGCAATTGAAACGATTGTTATTCAAATTTAATGCAAACAATTTCGTTATTTTATTTTCAAATTTCAAGTAACTAAGTGAATTATTGTGAAGGTCAAGGAAATGTAAGCTATTCGGTAGCAAATTTAAAAAATTAGTCACTTGTATATCGTTTTCGGAAAGATCCAAGATCTTTAACTTAGGAAATGGGATTCTATTCACCATTGGAGTTATCTCATAAGAAGGTGTTGTTCGTAGCTCCAATGGTGTATTCTGTGGAGAAAACTCTAGATGTCCGTAAAAATTATTTTTACGGAGAGATAGAATTTCTAAATTAGGATATTCATCATAAATGTTAATATTTTCACGATCCCAGCTATGCAAAGGAATGCCTGCACTGTTCATAACGAGAACCTGTAAGTTATTGTAACTTCCAATGTTGAAGAATTTACTTAAACTCTCGAATCCATTGTTAAAAAGAAACAGCCGAGTTAAATTTGGAAGTTTGTTGAAGGCGCCTCTCTCAATGTTCCTAATATTGCCCGTAAGTTTGAGGCAGGTAATTAAAGGATTGTTGATGAAATCCTGGTTGATTTTAGAGATTTCTACATTGGAAAAATTTAATGAAATCGTAAAATCATCTTCACACAGATATCGAAGCGTTTCTTCCACGTGATTTGGGAATTTTTCGGTAATGTGAACATTGTTGATTATTAGTGTGGACCAGCAGCAAGTTGACAATTGTGAAAATAAGATGACAATTGTGAAGACAAACTTCGTGATTCCCAATTTCTGTAAATAATATAATAGACAATTTAGGACAAAAGAATAGCTTGATTTAAAGGTAACAGCTATAATAAAATTAACATTAATATTCAGTAAAAAATAAATATCGAACAAAAATTTAGACTATAATTATAACTGTGACAATAAAGATAATTATAATTATGGAAAATACAATCCCTTAAAAAAATTTCTGCGTACTTTGCCGAAATAAAGATTTCAAATTTTTTAATGGTATGATTATACGTAGATTTTTATACAAAAAACAACAAATTTAAACAGGGAACAATTTATGAAAATTAAAAAAAATTTTTTTTCCTAATTTTACTAAAGTTTATTAAATGTTATGTTTATTAAATGCATTATATATTCATAACATATAAAAATGTTTTTATATATCTGTTATAGAATTATATATTTGAAAAGAAAAAAAATAATTATACAAAAATTCACACATTACAAAAACTCTCGCATACCAACACATACGTATAAAGACACATATTTAAAAAAATGGTTTGGAATTTAACCAATTTCGCCAAAATATGTAGATATTTTATATCTTTTGTGATACTTATATAAGACAGTTAAAAATTATATAATTATAATATTGATTTATTGGTTTATTATTTATTACTTAATTTTTATATCACTATTATAAAAAAATACAATTGCCATATAATTTAGAGAAAAGATATGAAATACAAAGATAACAAATACTTTTTTTTTAATGTAAAATATATAAAAATTATTTATTATTTTCACTTCAAATTACATTAAAATGTTGCTTACCATTTTTGTAACGTTCTCTTTAAAAGATGCAAAAGTTATTTTTGATCCACCTTTCACAAGGGCTGTAGTTTGAACTGCAACGAACAGTTGTGCTGTCATATAACTCTGAGCTCACGGTGATATATAATTTTGCTGAGATTAGATTTACTGGACATATGATACTAATGCTTAGAAGAGAAGATGGTAATGGATTTCAGCTCTTGAAGGGACTAAGTGCCAGTTTCTTATTCAGAGCAGATAGTAGATTCTAGCCAAGGATCTCTGCCACGTACGTGGTATTCCCCATTTCCTCATCCGTCGCGACTTCAGTTTCCTTTTCCACCTCTCCCTTCACACTCATTCTTCCTCTCTCTTTCTCTCTCTCCATTCTCTCCCTCTATCCTTTTCCTCTCCTTCCTCAACCTTCTCATCCATTCCTCTCCCTCCCCCTCCTCTCCTAAGATCTTGAAACATGCCACTTGCCAACTTTTTTCTCCCTCCCCCCCAGCTTCTACATCTTTCCCAAACATGTTCCCATGTCTCTCCTCCACATAGCCTACACTCCTTTTTCTCTTCTTTTTCCCAATATCTTCCTTCTCTCATCTCGTTTCCCAATCTAAACCACGCTATTCTCCTCCATCCTTTCTTTAAGTACATTGGTACCCCTCTTTCCTTTATTGCTCCATGCCACCTATTATACCTTGATGTTCCTATCTTTTCCCATCTCTCCCTCTCCTGTATCCTTTTCTCTTTCCTCTCTATCTCCTCCACCATAACTCCCCCCTCCTCCTCTCTTCTTTCCACACACACGCTCTCTATCTCCATTCTTCTATCCCCAAAAAACTTTCTTGTTTTCTTCTCCCATTCTGAATTATCTTTACCTCTCTCCGCTTTTTCTCTCACTTCCTCCAAGCATAATTTTGTCAATTCCTCGCCTCTTCCTTCCTCCAATCTCCTCTCGAAGCTCCATGCCCTCTTCGCCGCCCTTACCCCTCATCTTCACCCTCTGCATCTTCTCCCTAATCATGTATCCTGGAGTTCTGCTAAAATATTCTTACTATTTATGAAAGAAAATATCAATGTAAAAAACATTAAATGAGCACGTATAAGGAAATAATATCATGTTTTATTTAAAAAGTTTTAGATATATGCATATAATTGAGCTACGTTAGATAATAAATTCGTAACTGTAAATAAAGTTTCTGTAAGTGAATCTAAGAATGGTAGGCAATGTTTCTGATTAAATTTAAATAGTCACAATACACAAATATATAATTCAAAAATTATTAGATGCATGTAGTGCATTGGCCAAATGTTTTTTATTTAAGATAATAACAATATGAGAATATAAAATGATAAGAGGTAACTTGACTTTTAGCGAAAACAATCTGCTGCAAAGAAATATATATATATATATGTAAAAGATAGAGAAAGTCTAATTTTGACATTTACAATGTCGCAGAGATTAACAATAGATACCTTTGATCAATTTGATCTAAATCTGTTCAATCTGCTAAATTTACTGTTGAATCAGTTTTCCATATTTTATAAGCTTTTAGATAGCCATTGTAATAACATCAAATAGTTTTAGAATATCTGTATCTTTTGACTCTTAATGTGGAAAAACGCACATGTGAATAGTTTTCGATTGTAGATACTGCTAATGGAATGCAGAAATGGCACATAGACCCATGCTTATTTTCGACTATACCATCACGCACTTTTTATAAATTTGGCTCTAGTTTTTTTACACTTTGTTGAAAGCCGCAATGTCGACGCTTTGTACATAATCTTCGAGTTCCTGAATCTGTTCCGTTAACCAATCTATTGACACTTTTTCATCTTCCACGACGCACGATATCTGTAGCTTGTGAATTCCAAAAGCGAGTGGTACAAGTTTAGCTAGACGAAAGAAAAAGTAGCCTTAATCATAAGAATTTATAATATATGATATTAAAAACGGAAAGATGTTAAAAACATCTGTTATAGAAAGATGTAACAAAAACTTACAAGCACCCCAAAGAAGACCATCAGTCTCGATCTTCCGCACCGCCTTTTCCATCTCTTTCATGTCTGTTTCATCATCCCATGGTTTCACATCCAGGATGATGTTTGATTTAGCTATTAAGGCTGGTTCTGCAAGATACAAGTTGATTAATGATAACATATTTTAGATAAGTTGAATTATATTACATACTTTTAGACTTCTTGGCAGCATATGCGGCAAGTCGTTCTTCTCTAATCTTGGCAGCCTCTGCATCCTCTCCCTATCAAATCAAATACAGTAAGAATTTTCATCGAATTTATTAAAAGAGATGGACCTTATAGTTCGCGAAGGGACAGTACATTACATATTGGATTATATGAATGTGAAAAAGTGCTAATATATTGGATGAATCAGTATTATGGGAATATCTGGTGTATGTCAAATAATAAAAGTAATAATTTTACATAAATACAAATTCATATAGCTTAACATTCGTGTTAATTTAAGAATATCAGTGTGTAGTGTTTAGCTACTTCTATATCATAAGAAATTAAACATTCGCCTTAGACAAAGAGATTAATTAATATCATTTTCTACTATCTTTGCTCACTTGCCTCTGAATCGGAACCAAACAGATCAACATCTTCGTCGTCCTCATCATTTTTTTCTTTGCTCTGCTTCTGCTCTTGCTTTGGTTCTTCAGGTTTCGCAGGACAAATTGCTATGTAAGGCATGCGTGTCTCAAGGCTTTCTACATGTTCTTCCAAAGTTATCACACGTTTTGTCAATTTGTCAGTGGTATTCCTTAGGTCCTGAATAACTATTCAAAAAGATTTTCAAGTTTTAATATTCTTTCAAAATTATACTTGCCATTATCATTTATCTTTAAGATTATGATCTCTGATACTCTCTAGAGAGAAATCATTAGTTTGATACGATTTTTTTTATTATTTTACTTCATATGTATTTTTGATCAATATATGTTTATATTTACATAATGTTTTAAAATGATAATAATTTAAAAAAAGTATATAACAGCCAAGACTCAGATATATTTATAATAATTTATGTTCAAATTATTTTAAATGTCATATATAATTACATATTATATGTAATAAAATAAAAATAAATAAAAATAAATATAATAAAAATATATAATAAATAATGTAATAGAAAAACAAATATAATAAACATTAAATTATTACTTAAACTTTTATTTATTTATTATATTTATTTATTATATACCAATATCTTGTTTTTAGACAGAACATTTTAATATAGTAGAGAAATTAATATTAATATTAAACTAATTTCCATAATACTTGTAATTATAATTATATAATGTAATATACGTACTTCTCTTCAGATCCTGATTTTCTTTTTCAAGTTTGACAATACGAGGTGTAACATCGTGATTTGCGATATTTGCAATATCATCCATCTGAAAAATAAGATTTACATTCTAAAAATTAAACTTTTTGCTATAGTACAATTAAAATAAAATAAATAATGGAATAAATTTAATTATTGTATCCAGACTTATGGAAATTGTAACATTCAATAAAATATAAATTTCTTATACGTTACTTAATACATTATTGTATTAGTAATGTGAATAATTTATTATATCAATATACAGACACTTTTATATGAATAAGGCATATTTAATAATTATTTCACAAACGTAAAATCCTTTTTTATTTGGCATTCATTTTTCATTCGCGACATTAGTTTTATATTAAATTTATCTTAAAATGCTTAAGAAGCGATGAAAGGCGATGCAAGAATAGATTTAAATAATATGAAATGTTAAATTAGTAAGCAGATTGTGTGAAAATTATGTTGTATAAAGGGCGCGAGCAAAGAGAGTATAGTACTCACACACTGTAAGGATTGTTTAATATGCTGCCGAGCCTTCGCAACCTCATCAGCCAAACTTCCAGGAGGCAAGAATGAACGAAGTGGCGGTTGAGCTTCCTGCATCCACCGAGATTAAAAATAAGCTCATACCCAGATTGATTATTCGAAATAACTACATGTCATATCTCCAGTAATGTTCATATTAATGCATTAAAGAAACAAAATTTCAATTAAACATTTAGACATAAAAATAATATGTATGTATTTATACAGTAAAATATTGTTTCTCTAAATATTTCTTTTAATAAAAATACAATAATGTGATTTGTAATAACAGTATTGATATAAGTAAGTTTACTTCATAATAAAAGTATTAATTATTAATTTCATCATAAGAAGACATACATTTTTATTTTTACGAAAAATATAAATAAAAGATACAATAACATTTTAAAATTGTCACACACATTTCTGGATAAGTTAGCACACACGTGGAGATAGACATATTGCGCATATTGTAGCAAAAATATTAAGAAGTCGAATAATACTATTTTTTTTTTAAATTAAAAAATGCGGCAGTATACTACAAAAATTGACAGTATTTATAAATAATTAAAATAAGCATGTTTTTATTAGCACATATTTTTATAGAGAAAGACATGCAGAAAACTTATTATTACTTATGAATAAACATAAAATGAAAACTCGTTGAAGACAAATATATAAAAAAAAAAAATTATCTACACACAGAAAAGCAAAATTGAAATATTTCTACACATTTTTAAACAATTGATGTAACTTCTATTAAGCAAGCACTTAAAGAATTAACAACGTTAGAAAAGGAACAAAAGAATATTTAAAAAAATAAATTTTCAAATTAAATCTATCAACGAAAGTGTTTGAATTGTTTATGATAGTTTATTATCAAATTAAAATATCTAGATTATCATCAAATTAAAATGTTTAAATTTAGCTGAGTACACAATAAGTGATTCTTTTTATTATTTAAATAACTAAGAACGTGTGATTGCATGCATCATTAGTAATGATACATGCATATTTATGGTATGCATATTTTAGCAGGCAGAAATGCGCATATTATTACAATAAAGCTTTTGATACAAGATGAAAACAAAATGGAACAAAGAAACAGATGCCATTCTTTTAATTGCAAAATTAACAGACGCGCTTTTCTACGTGTATAATGAAATAAAATTATTACGTAATTAATATAACGTAATTAACTAAAAATACAATTTGTCTATATATATAGTATCGAGACACACTGAACAGTAACCCACAGATTGCATTGGCGCATATACCTGATCGGGCAATTGTTCTTTATTCCTCACGAATGGCACTGCAGTTTCTTTATTTCCCCCGGCATTATTTTCTTCACTTCCCCTATTTTTATTTCTCGTATCTTCCTTGTTCCTTTTCTCTTTAGCCTCTTTCGCGTTATACTTTTTCGCTTTCTCATTCGGAGAAGTATTTTCCTTCTCTTTTGCATTATCCTTTACACTATCGAATTTTTCACTTGTCTTTGTATTTTCTTTATTTTGCATATTACATACATCCGCGGCATCTTTATTGACTTTTGCGTTTCTTGCTCGGCATTTGGAACGTTTCATGTTCGATTCATGAGTTAGCTTGTTGTCTTTAGATTTTTCAGCCTTAGATTTCAATGAACTAATATTAATTACAACTTGGCACTTATCAGTTATAGAATTGTCAGACTTAAGCGTGCAGCTTTCCGCAATCTTACGAGACACCACCTTGAAACATGTTCCAAGCTATGCAAGTATAGATCAAACGTCTTCCAAATAACGCAAAAAGCAAAAACTAATCATTTCTTTTGTGCAACCGATACGTATAACTACTGCTCGACACGTATTATAATTAAACACGTTTATGTAATCATGTACAGTGTTTAAATATGTTAGTATATAAGCATCAAATATTATATATATGCTTGAATTATTGATCAAGAGATATGAGAGCAACGTGATTGATCAAAAGATGCAATACAATATTTTATCAATTTACCTTAAAAAGGTAGAAGCAAATTTGAGATATCACACTGAGAAAGAATTTTATTCCATTTCTCATTGAATAAAATTTCTACCGCGACACCTCGAGAAGTATGAAGAAAAAAAGAGAGCAAAGGGAGCACAATTTTGTTATCACCAGATATTCCCGCGTATGTGCATTGTGTTAGAAATGTTAGTAAGTTATACAATAACACAAACATGATGCATACACAAACACAAGAGAATGACAAATGCGCACTAGCTATGGATGCTATGATTAGTGAATCCACTTGGTGAATTATGAATGTACTTTTTCAAAGGATATGAATTAAAAAAAAAAAAACGATCTTCATGTTACTTAAAATTCATGGTTATTGAAGACAAACGATTTACCCAATGATCTATATGTTTAAACATTTTTACTCTATCCCATTCCCTGCCGACAATTCTTTTTATTTATTGAGCAGTGGATAATCACGGCAATAATAACAATTTCTTACCTTGGCTTTCTTCTCATAATAATTTCGTTCTGCTCTATCGTAGCATGGTTTGTCAAACCATATTTTTTCTTTATTCATTACACCAATTGGCACTGTAGTAGTTGACATCTTTTCAATACTTTATTTTATGAAGCAAAAATGCTATGAACTTCTGCAAATAAGATAAGAGAAACAATATAAAAAAATAGGGTTCAATTTGCGTGATTCTCCGAGTTACAGCCTCTTCACACTACACTCGAGAATCAGTTTAACAATAAGAACATCATTAATAAATAAAACATTTCATTACATTTTATTATATAAAAATACAAACTCTTATCTGAAGAATAATATAACAATAATGTATCTGTTAATAGTATATAATTATAAGATTGATACAATTGTTAAGAGAGAATTAAAACTATTCAAAAAATCAAGTACAAAAGTACTTTTAAAGTTAAACTCATTATTATTATGTTATATATATTTTATGTTGGAATACTTATGAAATATTTCAGTGGTTTATTTATAATTTTGCACTTAAGAACTTAACATATATTTTTCACAATTTTCAACTGCATCGTTCCTTTCTTTTTTAGCTTTATTAATATGTACTTCTAATTTGACTTAGCAAATGAGATATTGTACGTTCTAAATTTTCTGGACACACGCAAGGATATATTTCCTCTGGCTTAAAATATTGTATAAATTTCTTAAGTTCGTCGAAAGAGGCATGCGTGGAATAGCATACATTGAACGTCCTCTCCCTGTCACGATCCCACTCTCCAACGACACTCGTATCTCTTCCCCTCCATTTTTGTACGGATGGTACAATAGTTAGTATATTCTTATCAAGGATATCGGCACGGCATTCCAGACCTGAACGGTCCAATTTCTTCATACATGCATGTATACGCGTAGCTAGTGGATTATTTGTAATGTGACGTGCCAAGTCTGGGATACGACAATAGCTCTCGTATACGGTATTCTTAACGTGAATAGATAAATTTAAAGCTTTTGACAACTCCATGTATAAAAACTCAGAGCCATATAAAGCGGAACATTCCAGAACCACAACATTCCTTGGGCTTTCCTCTAGCCACTCTTTCACAACATGACCCATTTTATTAATACTTTCTTTTCTTGTTGGGAAAACAATGAAATTATAATCTAAAAATGTTGTATCTAAGTACATTTTAGCAAACTTTTTTGGAAATGTATTGAAATCATTGCAATAATGCAGTGATACTATTTTCTTGTAATCTCTTGGATTAATTCTAAAATCTCCAGTATATAATATTAATTTATCCATTTTTTCAAAAAGAAACATTACAGAGCCAGGACAATGTCCAGCAGAAATACACGTTACAAAAAGATTTGTATTGTAACCATTGTTTTTGTATTCAATAAGGACTCTCTCATCGATATCAATGTCTTTTACACAGGTTTCTATTCCATAATATCTAGCATCTAAGAAAACTTTACTAATACGACTGCAATAAAGGAACTTGTTATACTGCTTTAAATCTTCAAAAAATGTTTGGCTCAGGCCTTGCATATGATCAGTATGACAATGGCTAAGAAAATACGCAGAGGAGTATTTGTTTTTTCCATCAAAACGATCCACTGAGATGCCAGGTATCTCCTTGATAAACCCAAGGAACGTGGACATTCTGAGGCATAAAATGCTCCTGCAATGAAGAATCCAGATATCAATCAAGCCTAAACGGGTGTATTAGTGCATAATAAGATAGTCACAAAATAAAGCAACAAATTATTAAGAATAAATCATTTAATTGAAATCTGATAACTGAGTATTTACACTCACTTAAATAAATCTTGTTAATACATTTAATATTTTGCTTGCATAAACAAAGACATTCTAAATAATAATCTTTAAAAATCTTTAATTATATGTTTACCTTACAATTTCACTATATTCTGTTCAATCCGATAATTTCATAAAATGAGATAACAATAAAAAAAAACTATTTGAATTTCTATTCTATTTATCAATATAACTTGGCTATAAAATCATCAGAGATTTATTATAAAATCACCAAGCAAGATATTTTCAAAAAAAATAAAACTTTCATCGTATACATGTATGTATTCACTCACTTTTAATCGAAAAAACCAAAAGATTGATAATATCATTAGATTTAAGACTGATTGTTAGGACAAACTGATTTTTTCTCGAAACTTTGGCGAGGTACATTCGTATGTTATAGCTCGCCCTGATCTACCCATGTGGAGTATCGATCGACGAGTTCACGCGCATTTGTGAACTCGTATTTTTCGCAATTAGCCAGTTAATACGTTAGTAAGCGGGAATCGAGGGAGAATCGGTTCCATATCGAATATTCTGTTAAAAAATGTACCTTGAGCCACGTCTAGAGGTCGAATTAGCTCAATGTTTGCTCGACAGCCAAAATTTGTAGTACGTGTTGGAGGAAACGTACCCGCAGAGGAATTGAGAGGAATGGGAGAGGGTACAGGGTTACCGGATCTCGAAATTTACCACCACGTGCGAAAGTAAAATTCTCTGTTGGACGTCAGCAGCGTTCTAAAAATCATCGAAAGAGATTCATATTTCAAAGTTTGTAACTAGTTTCTTCTAGTTAGGGTACGCACACATGAGATGCGGAATGGCGGAACTGCGGAACGTTTGTGATTGGTAGCGGCTTCATTTAAATGCGCTGCGACGCTCCACGACTTCCCCCGTCTGCCCCCGTCTTCCCTAAGCGACGTACCGACCGACTGCTGGCACTGCGTAGCAGCGGCGCGCAGGCGCCAGTCACGTGAGTCATACGTCACGCCGCTACGCAGTGCCAGCAGTCGGTCGGTTAGGGAGCGAAAGGTCACGGTGCGTCGCAACGCATTTCAACTCGTCATCCTATACGAGTGTTTGATGCGAGCGAGTGTTTCGGGAGTGTCGTGGACTACCGAAAGTGAAGTGGCCGCCTTCGTACATCGACATCCGTCGTATCGAATGCATGATGCGAAGTCGTGTCGCGTTCAATCGTGTTTCGCAGCTTCTCCGTTGCCTCTTATTCCGAGTTTCCGATAAACGTGAGCACTAGCTAGGAGGGTTTCGAAAATTCCGAAAACGAAGGCTCGCGCGTTCATGCCAACTGTGAATCAAGACAAATCGTCGTGAGAAGAATCTTGGATCTTTCGTGTCGCTTAGACGACAATGATCGGTCGGGATGGCACGAAGTCACGTCGCGCGTTCAATCGCGTCTTCTCCGTTGCTCCGTATCCCGTATCTCGACTTTTCGACGGACGTGATTATCGGGGGTGTCGAAAACGAACCAAGTGTCGCGCGTTTGTGCCAAGTATGAATCGAGAGGAGGAGGAGGATCTTGAATCTTCGAAAGCGGCGGTTGAGACTACGAGACGGAGCTGGACGGAACGATCAACGAACGATATGAGTCAATTTATTTGTACGAGTATCTGTTGTTTATTCGCTCCCATATTTCGGTATCTGTGTCTCGACCTGATTACGCTCGCATAAATTGCGACTCAATAAATCGCGCATAAGTCGTTGGGATAGGAAAAGTTTAAAGTTCGTGTACGCGCGCTCGGCACTCATCCCTTCGCCAGGTATGCCAACAGACGCGATTGATGTGCTTTCCGAGGTATTGACCGACTGTATGTATATTGTACGTTGGCGTCGTAATGTATGTTCACGTTGTAGAGATGGCGTATGGCGTCTCGAAAAATTGTGGACCTTACGGAATAGTGGACATAACCATCAAAGCGTCTGACGGTCGAAAAGTGAATGTTATTTTATAAATATATTGTATGAAAGTTTCCCCCGTTGTTTATCGTTCAATTTATTACCTAATTGACAAAATAAAATAGCTCAATAAGTGTACGAGAAATACGAGAATGCCGCCGAAATGTAAATTTCAAGAAGGTAAATTTCAAGACGTCTTTAGATTTTGCAGCAGACGCTAATTAACGAATTTTCTTTCGTCTCTTCTTTAATTACGTGCGAATGAATCAATTACGTTTATATTTTTAGGGGAAAAGGTTCTGTGCTTTCATGGACCTCTAATCTATGAAGCAAAGTGTTTAAAGTCCTCTATTGGTAAAGAGAAACAAGTCAAATATTTCATTCACTATGCTGGCTGGAATAAAAAGTAAGATTTCTGTATATGCGATATATATATCGTTTTATTTTTATAAAGCAATGTATCTTCATGAAAATAAGCATTTATAGCAACATTAAATATAACAAGTCTATAAGAAAAAAAATTTTGAAGTTTAAAAACAATATAGTATAAGAAATCTTGTTCTCTAATTCACATTTTTATATAGAATTTTAATTATATTACTTTTCTTAAATAGAAGATTTATTTATATAATGAATTAAAATATATGCTCAATCAATTTTACATTTTTACAACTTATTAAAACTAAACTATATACTATATTTTGTAAAACTAGCTGGGATGAATGGGTTCCCGAGAACAGAGTGCTCAAGTATAATGAAGCAAATGTACAAAAACAAAAAGAAGTGCAGAGAGCACATTCAAATCAGCAGTCTGCTCAAAAGAACAAAAAGGGAAATTCAACGACTAAAACACAAGGACGAAGAAGTGAAGGGGGCAGGGAGAAAGATACTGACAGTAGGTCGAGCACTCCTGTTGCTGACAAGAGTACAAGTCGTTTTAACAAGAGTACGAGTAGCACAGTAACACCTTCATCTTCTCATGAGTCCGTGTCTGAACCGCCGCGTAAGAAACGAAGGTTTGTTACATATTAATGTTGTTACATAGTAATGTTTTGATGCATTTATATATTACAATCTATTGTAAGAAATTACTCCCTTTTAGTCGGCTAGAGCCATCCGGCGAAACTGAGGAATATTTCACTAAAGTAGAAGTTAAGATCAAGTTACCTGAAGAATTGAAATTTGTGCTGATAGACGAATCCGAAATAATATTGAAGCATCACAAATTACCTGCGTTACCTGTACAAAATACAGTCGACAAAATTTTAGACGATTATGTAGAGGCAAAATCATCTGGGAAATCTAACGATGTTAGGTATACTGCGAGTGAAAGTCGGTGATTCCTTCATTGTGTTAAATCACATTTTGCAAATGTATACACATGTTTAATTTTGGTTTAGAGAAAGCACGTTGGAAGTAACGAAAGGTATTCGTGAATATTTCAATACTACATTGGGCCTTCAACTGCTATATAAATGGGAACGGCCGCAGTTTATACAAATAATGAATGACAATCCGGAAGCGTTGCCAAGTCAATTGTATGGGGCGTTCCATCTCCTCAGATTGTTCGGTAAAGCGTGTTTTTCATAAAACATGATGATCAAACATTTGATATTTTTAAACAATTCCTGACACTCAATACTGCTGTACAATATTATTAACAACCTAGAGGCTATATTGTGTATGTTTTGAATCGACTAAAAAGATATTGTACAATATTATTGATCGTTTGGAGACTGCTTTAAACATATTTAAATAACAATTTTAACTTTGCAGTACGACTCGGGGGTATGCTCTCTTACACGCCTTTAGACGAGATGAGTATACAGCTGTTGCTGTCGCATTTTCATGATTTTCTGCAATATTTGCAAAAAAATAATACCGAGCTCTTCAGTCTTCAACAAGACTACACAGATCCGTCACCGGACTATCATCGAAAATACGGTTAAATCACCAGTAATTATTTTGCAAATTTATTTGTATTTTAACAGACGTATTTACTTTTATGCAGAATATTTTATTTAATATCTCATAGCGGTGCTGTTTAAATCCATTTATTTCACAAAGCTATTATATAATCCATTTAAAACGGCATAGCCTGATCATTCAGCCAGTAAATTATAATTAGCTAATAAATCATAATTTTATTACAATGACAAAGGTATAGACTATTGCAAAACAAAGATTATAACAATTAAAAAATGATTTATGACGAATACGACCGAGATTTTAGGTAAACTAAACTAACGAATTAGATCTCCAGTTTTAATTAATTATAAACCACACGGCTTTCTGAGATTTGTGCCCATTTCCACCAATGTAGATTAACTTTGATCTCAATTTAACTTTTTATCTTTTTCTAATTCTTAAAACTAAAGAAAGATAAAAAGTAAATTAAACTGAAACCAAAGATAATGTGTGTTGATGAAAATAGACATTAATGATTTATAATTATTTAAAAAATTGAAACAATAAAATGTTCCGTAGATATAAATTTGAAAGCTTGAGAGTTGTATCGGAAGACCAATCCGTTTGCTCGATAGTTCCGGTAATCAGTCCTCGTTCGATAGCTAGGAACGACCAATCCTCTTATCCGAGCCTCGCTAACAGCCAATCAGCGAGCGGCACACATAGGTGTCCCTACAACGGATTCTATCATTTCTATCAGATATCCGGCGACCACCTCGCGAAGCGTAGCGTAGCGAGTGATCGAGTCTCTCGTCGACGTTTGACGCGAAAAGGCGTTCGTCGTTCGCCCCGGGCGAAAACCTACAGTCGATAACGGCACGCATACGTATTAGGACGCGCCGGTGTTGCGTTTTGCGTCGCGGCGGTGCAAATGCGCGCGCCAGGCGAGTACGAGCCAGTCCGCGAACATCGGAGTCAGTCAGTGGCAGGAAAAAATGGCGGATGTCGACTTGAATATCGACAACCTGATACAGAGATTGTTGGAAGGTATGTGATTGCGATGGAACGGCCGACGCGCGAGAGACAACGCGTGTACGATGTCGTCCGCGCTTTCCCCGTGGCCGTGTCGCACGCGCGAACGCGTGTCGTCCGAACGCGCGGGTCGACTCCGATTCATTGCGGCGCAGCCGGGTACGGACGCGACGCGACGCGACGCAAAAGTCCAATCGAGCGTTCCAACTTGTCGCGATTGCAGCCGATTCGCGCGCGCGTCAAATGCAATGTTCGCCAAATGCTTTTGCTCAGGCTCTCGTTCTCGCCTGTTCTCGCGGTAGTCGCACGACGGATTCCGGAGCGGGTCCGGATTCGCGTTGCGCGGCCCCTTCGATCTCTTTCTTTCTCTCTCTCTCTCTCTCTCTCTCTCTCTCTCTCTCTTTCTCTTTCTCTTTCCTCCTTGCTCTCCGAGGGCGCGTAACGCGCGGGAGCCGTGACGCGGTGTGCTCCGACTCAGATCCGTGCGACTTTCCCGTGTCGATCGGAGTAAAAGACGCGCGAAGAGAATATCGATCTCGCCCGCGCATTCGCCGAACTGTCGCGGTCATCGTCGTCGCGATACATAAATCGAGTGGAAAAAAAAGAAGTTTATGGGACCGTTTGTCGTCCCTCTTTTCCTCCTTCCTTTCGTTCCGCGTTTGCTGTGTCTATTTTCCTATCTCTGTCCTCTTGCCATTCCTCTCTCTGTTCCTCTCTCTCTCTCTCTCTCTCTCTCTATTTCACTGTTTGGTCGCGTTCGTTTTTCTCACTCCGCGATATATCTCTATCTATCTCTCTCGTGACTTAAAGAACCTATCCTCTCCCCTCTCTTCGCGCAAACTGCCACCGCATCACCCCCCCCCATCCTCCCTGACCCTGCGCCGCGCTAACCACCGCGTGATCACGATCTTTTATCCCTCTTTCTTCGTCACAGCAAAAAAAAGAAACAAATCTCTCTCTTTTTGTTTGTTCTCTCTCTCATGCTACGCGAATGCGGGAACCCCCTTGTGCGGTAAAGTATACCACACGCAGAAAGACCAGGTTCAGAAGAAAGCCAAGCTAAAAGATATTTTCTCGTCGGACTTTGTCGGTACGCAGCTACTACACAACAATAACCACTGCCACTACCATCAACAACATCACCACCACCACCACCACCACTACCAACATCACTACTACTACCGTCACAGCAACAACAGAAAACGACAAACTTCCTTCACGTCGTAGAATTCCTGCGTCCGTTTAGTCAGCTTTCCTGACTTTTGTATTCCATTATCGTCCCACAGCCTGGCATGTAAACACGCGCTTACTTGGCGTCGCGTGCATTATCTCTAAACGTGGCTATTCAAATATAACAATTGCATTTGGTGATAAGAGTTGGGAAATCCACGATTATAGCTGTAAAAGCGCCGTCACTCTTGCCTTTGATCTACATTTGCTTTTCGTTCTCTATGCAACTTTTTTTTTTTAATGGATTTGTGCTAACTTGAGTCAACTGGATTTTATAGTTGCAAAATGATAAATGACAAAAGCAGATATATAACATACAAATTGAGGAAGAAATGATATCCATTCAATATAATGTTTCGAGCAATTCAGAAATAAATTTTATAATAGCAGTACAATTCGTTGAATAAACATAACGATGAGTTAGTTTATAATTTTAATTGAAGTAAAACCATGATATGTATAATGTTTCTTATGTGATTTTATATTATTACAGGAAAAACCGTTTTCTTGAAACGTCTAAAAATTTAGCTAGATATGCTTAGATCTGAAAATAATTTTTGTTGAATCATTGAAATGATGTAGTATGTTCAAATTGGCTGCTAGAGTGTCAAAACTTTTTTGCAGCATTTTTTATCATACTTCCTTCATCTTTCATAATAATTTGAACTAATGTAATTACTTTCAAATCTAATTCAATTTTTAAGTACTTCAGCAAAACTGTTCTTTCCATGTAGTTTTCAAACCGCGCGTCTTTTCCTAAGATTATCAGTTATTATATGATAAATATTACTTCTGAATGATCAAACTGATTAAGATGCTCGTTATGGAACATAAGAGTATAGAAATATAAAGATTCATATCCTGATTAAAATAATATTTTTCGCAATAAATTTTTTGTAGTACTCTACTCAAGGCTTATTAACATTGGTATAAGAGATGCTTATTATAGCATCAGTATTATTAAATTGATTATCAATTTAATATTGTAATATTTTTTGTTATTCTGGTTTAATTTAAGAACTGCATTTTAGATCTGAAAGTAATTGGGCGCAGATTGAGGAACTAAAAAAATGCATATAAAATTACAAGAAATATTAAATACTAAGATCTTCTGCTATCATCGTTTCTCGGCTCTTCTATTTAATTTTATGAAAATTATATTAGATGTATAACATTTAGTTTCTCTACGTATAAAGGTCCCGCTTATATGTAATTTGATAAGTGAAAATTGATCCGTATCTATTTTTTTGTCTCTACCGCGAAACGTTCAATATCGAAGTCAGGCGGAATCAAGATGATTGAACTTGATTCACCGACACACGTTGACACAAATTAAATGGAAAGCAGAGTTGACTCTAGGAGGCCACTTGTTGTAAGTGGAAAGCAATTTATATTCCTGTTTAGACGGTGTGCGTTTAAAGCTGAAATAATATTAAAGTTCTCGCAAAAACAACGGTCGTAGCGTTCTAAAAGTTATCTTCGTAAAGAGGATGATATAATTGATAGACCGTACAAGTGACATTCAGGTAGCCACGTTTAGCGTTAAACCGCGCGCTACAAATTACGGGCCGTTGCCTCTCGTTGTCGCGTGCTTGCTCCTTCTTTTTCCTCTCTTGTTTTTTCTTTTTTTATTTATTTTCCAAGTAAAGGAAAACTGACCCTGCACGCGTAAATGTGATCTTTCGCTTGCTCTTCGGTCGTCGATCCTATTGAACCTCCCTTAGACACGAAGACACGATAGCTACACTCTCTTACTTAAAGACAAATATCTGTAATCTTATTTGGAATATAAGTATCCACACAAATGCTTCTCGAACCACTCGAAGTTATTTCTGGATCTATCGATGCACTTAGCCGATCGTTTAGGATTTTTCACTTTCTCCCCCTTCGCACTCGTAGCCTTCTCGTTTGAAATGCTTTATCTACGCAAAAATCGAGAGCAACATTGGCTGAAGATGTTAGCTTAAATGTTAGAGCACGCTTGGTATAATAGATGTATTTATAGCAAAGTGCACGTGCTTCAATTATATTTCCTTTTCGCACTATTATTCGAATATAATATTCCTATCTTCCTCTTTTCTGCCCCAGCCTCAAAATGCAAAATTTTTAAATTATTAACTATCCGAAAATCATAATTTTGAATTATCCGTATAGATGCAGTACGTATAGTTGCAGGTTTTGTCAGCTCAATCATTTTGATCGAAAGAGATATCTTATCGACACAATTTATCATTATCTATAGAGTGCACATCAATTGTTTTACGATATAAAGCCATTATCGTTTAGATTAACACTTAATATAACGTATCTAGTATCTCAATCAGTTTTTATGTTTGAGTTAATGCATTTATGATTGAAAATTTTTGCAAAAGTACAATCATCAAATTAATTGTCCAGACAAAAGATATTGAGAGTTTATTTTATGCTGTTAATTCACAAAATATTATCATTTTTAAGGAAAAATTCGATTAAAAACGATAACCCTTGCCAGTGATACATTTTTATAAAACTTGTGTTCAAACTGGAAAAATTCATTGGCCTGTTACAAACAAGATCAAATTGAAAGATGTATTTACATAAATAATATTGTAACAAAGCGCAATTTTCTTCCTTATCTCTACCTTTATTGTTTTTACTTAAATTTGAAAATGTGTAAAAAATGATACAATTGTGAGGAAATAATATTAAATAAACGAAAAATAAGCTTATATATAGTTACAGAAATTAATTAGGCATTCAAGATATTGAGAGTTAATTTTATGCTACAAATTAAAAGCATACTTTTGATGGAATTGCATCATTCGTAAGAGTTTTCATTTTTACTCGAGTTTTCCCTAAAAAATTGTAATATCTGATAAATTTCTAGCATAAAATAAACTTTCATATCTCGTGTCTGTATAATTAGTTTTTCTGAAAGTACATATAAAATCACGCGCACTTCAGGCAAAAATTTTTTAATAACTGCATATATTTAACGTTAACGTTCCTTATGAAATTATATTATATAAGGTAAGGAAGGAAGTTATATTACATTGTAATTACATATCATTTCTCTGTTTACTCAGTTTGAAATTAGTTATTATTAATTAACTTTAAAGAACATTTTCCTGAGCTTTCATTAATATCAACTCTACTCATGAAACTTCAGTTCAATGCGACAATAAATTATTTTTAACTACTTCAGGGACAAATTATTTTAAATTCTTAGTCTTTCATGGTGAAGTTCATCTTAAGCGCATGCGTGATTTGTAAAAATAATTTTATCAAATCCGTGATTTTTTCATTTATTATTATTATTATTATTATTATTAAGTTTTTAAATTCTGAATTCTGGAATTGTCACATTTGAAATATGCTGATAACGACACAATTAACGATGAAAATTTACTGCACTGATAAGTGCATTTACGCCGCGTGTCCCTGAAACAGAGACATAAAGTTTGCACTCCAAAGTCATCGTTAACGAGACCTTACAATTATTTTTAACCTCTTCAGGGACAAGTTATTTCTGATTTATCATATACTCTCTCCATGCATTTTCTCTATAGGATCATGCAAATTTATTCATACAAATAGTATTAAATTTTACGTTGTGAAAAGAAAGCTGAGAAAGCGATAAAGAAATCTTCCAATTAAAAAAATGTTAGTAGATCCGTTTTAAAAATAATTATTATACTCGTATATAAATATCGAGATTTTCTTTTAATTAAATTTTCACATAAATTCGTAAATTATTAGCAAGAGCCATCGTACGCGATCAAATGTTCATGTATCGTGGCACCAAGTGGTCTTAGATCTCTGAAGAAATCTGTTTTTATTTCAGCTTATTTTAAGCACTTATTTTAAGCATCCGATGGCTCCACGGTGCAAAGTGACATTTTCAGCGTTTCGCCGGGAATATACCCGCTATATAACAGCAAAGTGACAATAGTTTCTCTTCGGGGTAATGGAATCTTTACATCTTCGCGCTATAGTCGCCGTGACCTTGCTAATATGCAGTTTTCCGATAGCCAGTATCAGACTAGTTCAGCCGCACCGTGAATTCCCTTTTATGTCTATAAATAACAATCCGACGACACATCCATAGCGTCATACAGAGAGATGATCTGCACTGGATGTCGGTTAAATCACCTGTTCCCTTTGCCTTCGCCGCTTATTAACGCTTTGAATGTCGAGTGACGTCATCTAAAGATTCGGCACCTTTATGAAGTGTTAAGACTAAATGCGCTAGTGAATTTGTCTACGAATATATGTGTAAATATTCAACTCCTTTTTACCAAATTAAGTTATTTCACACTTCAGATATAATTACTAACATTTTTAATGTTGATTTATAAATTGATTTATAAAATCAGATATTTACATTTAGATAAAACTTTAAACGGGTTGATTGTCTTCTCTTGCAACAAATAATCGCTTTAATTTATAATTGCCTTAATGATCAATTCCGTTAAAATACAGTTGTGTTATTTTATACGGTCTCAGAAACGTGCATACATCTGTGTATTCACTGATGCATTTATTCTACGTGGCATTGTGATCGTGCGAAATTGAATTAGGATAGAAATTAGGAAACGCGAAGCAAATTAAATCATCCAGAGCTACAGATCCAGTTAGGATTTAGAATCCATATTAGAGTGGTACTCAAAGTTTTCGTTATGTTGAATCGTATAACCCATGTCGAAAATAGCTCCCTTTCTCTTCCTTTCTCTCTCGTCGAGAGAGCCTCGCACTCCCGACACATTTATATATCCATTATCCAACGAGCTTATCAGTAATTTCACGCCTTTGACGCTATTATAATCGATGCGATACCACCGTAGACCACGCCGGAAGTACCGTGATTGTACCCATGTGCAAAGTGCTCGAGAATAGGCAAAGATGATCTGGCCTCACCGTAATCTGTAATCGTGTATCACCCCTGTTTATTGAGACGGCTAATACCGGCAGAACTTAATCATCTTCCATGCCCCAAAGTAGAGTTATGCTCGGTGTATCTGTAAGAACAAGCACGACCATCCTTCGTTAGTGCGATGGATAGAAGCGAGAACTATATATCTTGTTAGGCGTCATTATCGATTCAACAGCACCGGTATAAGTAACAAGAATGTCGATACAATAGTCGGCCGTGTTTTTCTATTGTTTTATACTCGACGCGAATCAAAGAATTACATAATCGTGCGTAACGACGTTACGGTGAGTCAGTTGAAGGCAAAACGGGTATTCTCAAAGACGACGAGTCTCACGAGTCTCAATAGAGACTCACGGGGTAAATTGACGGGATAATGATGTATTATTGGCGTATCGCGCTCGAGTAATTCCAGAAGCAATACACGCGTAACGGTATAAGTAATGCGGTATAAGTATGGCGCTAATTATATGTGACAATGGCATTATTGATTTTTTTTCCAGAGATAGATCGCCTGTTCTTACGTTAAAGATAGACTCTTATTTCGATGTAAAATGCCTTTAAGAGGAAATTGAAATCAGCTGTAAATATGTATCGACGATAAATGTAACATATTTTCTATATATGGCACTTTTATTTATTTTACTATTATTATTTCGAACAAAAATATGTGTAACGGAGACAAATTTATCGCACTAATGAAGGATCGTTTTGTGATGTTGAATAAAATTACGTGATTAACCGCTAACATTTCTGGGTACACAGTCAGAGGATGTCGACCGGGCAAGACCGTTGTCATGACGGAGGCCGAGGTGCGTGGCCTCTGTCTGAAGTCGCGGGAGATTTTCCTGCAACAGCCGATCCTGTTGGAGTTAGAGGCGCCGCTTAAAATTTGTGGCGACATACACGGCCAATACACTGACCTGCTGCGACTCTTCGAGTATGGCGGCTTTCCGCCCGAGGCAAATTACCTATTCCTAGGCGATTATGTTGACCGGGGGAAGCAGTCCTTAGAGACGATATGCCTGTTATTGGCATACAAAATCAAGTATCCGGAGAACTTCTTTCTATTGCGCGGCAATCACGAGTGCGCGAGCATAAACAGGATATATGGCTTTTACGACGAGTGTAAGCGACGATATAACATCAAACTTTGGAAGACCTTTACAGACTGCTTTAACTGCTTGCCGATCGCCGCGATCATTGACGAGAAAATTTTCTGTTGTCATGGCGGGCTCAGTCCTGATCTGCAGGTGATTAGAGAAATCTTTTGTTTCTTTATAAAAGAAACGTAAATTAGAGTGGATAAATATTTCTTCTTATACATCTTTTTTTAGGGAATGGAGCAGATCAGAAGAATCATGCGTCCAACTGATGTACCTGATACCGGTCTCCTCTGTGATCTCTTATGGTCCGATCCTGATAAAGATGTTCAGGTGAGATGTTTTTATGCAAAAGCAAATCTCAACGCATCTATTTTAGATTAATATAAAAAGAATTATTTTAACCGTATGCTCACGTTATGTTTCAGGGTTGGGGCGAAAATGATAGAGGCGTCTCGTTTACATTCGGTCCAGATGTTGTGTCGAAGTTCCTGAATCGTCACGATATGGATCTCATATGCAGGGCGCATCAAGTGGTAGAAGATGGCTATGAATTCTTTGCCAAGCGACAACTTGTCACACTTTTCTCAGCCCCAAACTACTGCGGCGAATTCGATAATGCCGGCGGAATGATGAGCGTTGATGAAACGTTGATGTGCAGTTTTCAGGTGATTGACAGTTTTCTTTTTTTCTTCTTAATGGCATTAATGTAGTATTCCAAGTTTATTGCGCCATTTCTCGCATTTTTTTGCAGATCTTGAAACCATCAGAGAAAAAGGCAAAATACCAATATGGAGGAATGAACACGGGTCAAGCAGGTAGACCATCTACACCACAAAGGAATCCAGCGAAAAAGAAATGACAGCCTTCAACCGAACCTGCACAGCAACAAACGCGATTATCTTTAATGGAGGCTATCATGCTAGGTAAATCTGCTTTATGCTTGTCAAAGCTTACTTAATCATACTAGCTGACCACTTATGTGCATTATTACGAGTCTATTTCCCACGATTATCAGTTAAACAGAAAAAGCGAAAAAAAAAACAGAAAAAAAAGAAAGAAACGAAAGGAGAACGGAAGGAAGCGAATTGTAGGACATTACTCGATGTATGTTTAAGTTCGCGCAATGATTCACCGATGAGTTAAATGTAATATTTAGCACGCGACGTTTCCAACACATGTACACGCACTCCGGGGGCGGACGTGATTTAAATGAACGTGGTTTACGGGGCAAAGATTAATGGATTCATTCACTCTGACACATCGGCTTGTGAAAATTCTTAATGCTTTTTAGCCGACGCGCTTGTCGATCAGACATCGAGTGCTTTGGATGCTATGTATCTGATCTAGCCTTTGATTTTCATGTGTTTCAGCACGAAGACGTCGAGATACAGAAATAATCTAATCAGATAAACCTAAAAAAAAAATGTAAGATTTACCTCTCCCTCAATTGCATTTTAACGATATAAGAAATATAAACGATCCGTGGTGAATCAAGTTTTGATTATCATCGTATCTGATGAAGGATCGCTTTCAGAATTTTTGCGGCAATTATGGTATCTTCCATAAAAGAAGTGATCCCTCGTTAAAGCTAGTACTCTTTAAAAAGCATTTTATCATTCTCATTTGTATTTATTGCTTCTACTGTTGATGTTGAGTGTAATTATGAGACTCGCTGTTATTATTAATATTATTTTTATTTTTAATAGTATTTTTATCATTGCTTTAGCAGATAATTTAAATGTCATCGTTTCATGAGAACTGTTGCGCGTGTATATAGATAGATACATATAAATATATATACACACATATATATATTTTTTTTGACCATTTATTTTTTCTCTTAAATGAATTTAATTGTGTTGTCATGTGCAGTATTCCGGGCGTGGTAGTGACTGCACGTTCCAGAGATATGTCGTAGACGAATTAGGTTGTTTATTCTCGGGCGATGAATCCGGAGAGAAACACAGAGAACAAGTATTTTTAGAATAAATGCTAATGATTACGCCTTTATTCGAAGGATACCAGAAGGAGGGGGGATCGTAAAGAAAAGAAAAATGAGGACATGTCATATGAAGAGAAACACGATTTAGATACAGAATCTCAGCTTTTTACTCTCACGGATGTTATTATTATTTCATTTATGGAAGATTTATTTCGCTTATATTGTAAAGATTTATTTCAAGTTGCGCGAACCTCTTGGTGATGGTTTTACAGGTCAACCTGCGTGATTTTGATGAATTAAAATTTTGCATTTGTTACACATGTTTACTCTTTTTATGTGTTCTAGACGTAAGATATAAAACTCACTAATTTTTTGAACAGGAAAACGTGCGATAGCAAATCGCATTAAGTCGCGTTTGGTGCATTTATTTAAAGTAGCATATGTTTATCTAGCTTTTTGTGTTCTTTTTTTTTTTCATTGATTATTTAAGTGTTTTAATGTTGGATTCATCCTTGCGCTGTGCTTTTGTTCTATAAGCGTCATTGTATTATTGCCTGCGATCGTTTATCTAGCAGAAGTTACATCTGCCGGAAAAATATATTACAGGAAAATTGTGGAAATATTGTATTACGAATTATATACAGGCAGGAATCTTAAAAATGTTATGTACGAAGAAGAAAATTTGCAATCCTCTATGGAAGCAGCTACCGATTAAAAATAGTAGTGACGAGGTTGTATTCACAGCGAGGATATCTTTCCCTAATAATGCACAATGGTGTTTTTAAGAGATTTATTGTTTAATATTTGCTATTGGCAAAATGTTCATGAATATAACCAAAGTGATGTGTACGTCAAAATTTATGAGGTATCGATAAAGCGCATTTGTCGACAATTAAATACAGACTGATTAATGAGATTGTGTCGTGCGAACTATTATGATTAAGGAGACGATCCGGAAACTACGAAGACCGTGCATCAAAACTGAAAACTCCCCCTGAAGCAGAGATCAATCAAACGCAATGAGCCTTTTCGTGGTGACACCACGATTGGTTCTCACATTATTATAATATATTTTATTCAATAGTTATTCATTATTTGATTGTTATTTAGCGTTATCGAATAGCGTTCGATGAAGTTGTTTATTGTATGAGAAAAATGCAGTGCGAATTTGTTACGTATTGGATCCAGAGTTGACGAAACGGAAGGTGTCCTTTCCATCTCTTTCCTCCCTGCGTTTCTCCCCCATCCCCTCAAAAGAAACGCAAAATTAATTATTGTCAAAGGAGCGGTTGTGATCCCTCGATATATGCGTTCTTTTATGTCCGAGATTCATATATTATATACAGATATTATATTTGTAAAGGGTTGGCCGCTCGCGATTCGACGGTACTTTATTAAATAAATAATTAAATGAAAGACGCTCTCTCGTAAGAGGAATTTGCGACTATCGTAGGTTGTTACATCGTTCGAATCGCCGATGACGGAAGACGCTATGCAATGGCATCCTAGAGATGTAAAACTTTCAGATAATAAACATGCATATTGTTGTACAAACCTTTTTTCAGCTTGCTGTTTTTCTCTTACTTTAATAGGAAGATACGGTAAGGTAATTCTACTAAATAATAAGTTGATCTTTATGCTTATTCTGAATACAATATATTTTTTTCTTAATATCTGAAAAAAAATATTGACCGTTTGGCGCTAAACTAATTGTTGGATTTTTTTTATTTATATATTATCAATTTATAAATATATGTATGTATTTTTTCCAGCAGTTATTCAATCGATCATGCTGCTTACGATTATTTTAACTTAACAAAATCAATAATGAATTTTATTAAATTAAAAAATTAAATTATTATCACATATAAATTGTCATAATTAAAATTATAAGAATATGATTTTTAACGTTATGTCTGGAAGGAAAGATCGGGTAAATTAATCGTTCTGTAATAAAATTTTGGCAGTGCTTTATTTCAGGTAATATTTGGCGCTAAACTAATTCTTGGATTTTTTTCATTTATATATTACCAATTTATAAATATATGTATGTATTCTTTTTCAGCAGTTATTCAATCGATTATGCTGCTTTACGATTATTTTAACTTGTCAAAATCAATAATGAATTTTATTAAATTAAAAAATTAAATTATTAGCACTTATAAATTGTCATAATTAAAATTATAAGAACATGATTTTTAACATTATGTCTGGAAGGAAAGATCGGGTAAATTAATTGTTCTGTAATAAAATTTTGGCAGTGTTTTATTTCAGATAATGGATGAAAGGTACAATAAATCATATGGCGAGAAATGTTAATAAATAAATAAAATTCCGTGGAAATATGCACTGTGATAGAGAGACGCCAAAATTCTTTTGGGACGTGATACAAGTTTTCTTTTTTTGATTGACCTTTTCAGGCATTATTTTTTTCTTTTTTCGTCGATTTTTTTTATTTCACGCTTTCCGTATGGTACCAGGCAGTCATCAGTAAGCGTGAGCTGCAAAAAAAGAAACGTGTTGATTAAATATGAAAAGATGAAATAACAATCGTGTGCACTTACGGAAAAATATTTTAACAAGAAAAATAATGGCTGAAAAATTATAAATGAAATTATAAATTCATGAAAATTATTTGCGCTTATCAAGATGCGGCAAGATAAATGTAATTTTTTATTTATTATTTTTCCATAAGAGCTTAATTTCGAGATTTCTACTGGAGGAAATATGTAAAAATAAATTTATACATATATATTGTGTGTGTATATATATATATATATATATATATATATATATATATATATAAAATAAGATTTGATATTTGCTATGCTGAGAAGGTAATTAATCTTTAAATTACACGTTATATGTCCTCCTAAAGAAATCTTCGGAAAATTCAGCAAAACGATTTCATGGAACTTATACAATGTACAAACATTAGAAAACTCATATAAGTTTTTACACGTCCTCGTTGTATGCGGTGTAATGTTTCGTTTATACTGATGGCAGTTAGTCATTCATAAATACAACGTAAATATTGTATTAAGGCATTAATAACAATCCCTAAATATGAGTTCTAAATTGAACACAGCAAGCTAAAACTGGCAAATTATAATTAAATAATTTTAACTATTCTACGCGAGATTTAATTTATTGATATATTAGCTGATACTATGTCGAATAGAAATATTACACCGTAAACGAGGCCCCCTAGTACATTTATCTGGGGGTGTTTGAGACGTAAGTATTTGATTCATAAGTGTCTCTCACTGAAAAAACTCAAAATATAGTATACACATTACATATTAGTTGACTGAAAATATACATACATGAAAAAAAATTGAGTAAAATAATGATTCGTAAAATATAGGCTTTTAAATCATGTACAGACGTCGTGAGAGATGTTGATTGTAAAATAACTTTATGATTAGATGATGCTACCGATTACATGAGAAATTAGGATGATATTCGTTAACAAAACCCTTCGGCTACGACGCTTCTAGACTGCCGCCCTTGCTTTCGACAGACAAGAACGACTCGTCTTTATGCTAAACGTCGATCCCACAAGAAGTGAGTATTATGCTATGCAAACGCTAATAATCGTGAGTGACATGTTGATTTTAACACTAGAAGATATACTAACTTTCATTATATTAAAAAATCGTTATATTGTTATATCGTTTATATTATCTTTTTCATTATATTTTTATTTTAATCACAAGTTAAATTATAAAATTAATAATAGACGTACTCCTATCGACTTGGCTTTATCGACAGCACACAGTTATTAAAATTCCACAAAATTTTTAGTTATTTGAAAAAATTTAACAAATTAGAGTACTTCGACATTGAGGAATAAAAATTTAAAATTCTTCTGGTGTTAATAAATAAATGTGGCGAATGTATATCATGCAGTGATTGTAATTTGCGGAACGGAACTTTTTTTTATCACTGTACAAACAATTACTTCACCACTTGGACAGACAGATATTGTCGGGCACGTACCGCGTGTTCGAGATTCTGTCAGCGGTTCCTCAGCCGGAGTAATGGCTCGGTAATTAATAATTACCACAAGGATTAGGGAACATTGTTGTAACGCATTCTGAGGAAAACATTTGGGAAAAAAAAACAGTCGAGTTAATACACGAGTGTAATCGGGATTACGCGAAGGGAGGAACGCATTTTGCGATGGGACTATCGATATATACAATAATAACGTACAAAAACCAAGAAAAATACGCGTGGTAGCCCAAGGGTTAAGAGGCCCAAATTCTCTCATTCAAACAGCCGTCGTAACACGGGTCCATTACGATGTATATACGCTGATCACTCATGTGTTACGTTCTACTTGCATGTTAATAGCGAATGTAATACGCTTTAATATGGCCCAAACGAGGACCGTTTTCGGAGTGAATCGTGATGTGCCACCACTATCCCCGCCGACTCTGAGATTATTGACTGTTTGATTTATTAAACGAGTAAATGGGGTGCGAGGGATTCAACACTTTGACCACTTTAATCTCTTATCGCTCACTTTTTTCGTTTAATACGTGGTACGTTTATTGTACCACGGGCTGGTAAAGTGAAATCGTGGAACTGGCTGCGAATAATAGTAGTATAACGCTCCTGAAATGATAGATATTCGTTTGCTGTAGCATCGGTCTCATTACATTACATCTGCATCGAACACTCTTGGTTTCAAGTCGATAGAGTCGAGTCTGTCGTTAATCAATTGTCTTTGGTGAAATCTCAAACAGGACAGAAATAAGAAACGTGTCTAAAAGGTCTAAAAGGCCTGAAGAAATTTGCAAAGTTAAGGCACCTTTTGGACGTTCTTAGAGTTTGTTTCTATGTATTCGTGTATGTTATTCAATTTGTAAAGGAATTGTATTATGTTCGACTTCAAAAGAAAAGCAGCTACTTGGCAATTAAGCAAGAATAAAACTTCGCAGTCTATCGAAAAATGTAGAAATTCATTCAAAAAACAAAGCTGTTCGAAATGTCGATTTCGCCAGCTTGGCACCAGGTGTTCTCAATTTTACCGTTCGACGAAGCTGATGGCACGGTGTTATGTTTGTGCCAAAATCACCAGCAATATCGCCGAGGTGCCAAATATCTCCGCATAACCACGTCGGTTTATATTTTCGATCGAGGTGACACGTGAAAGGATATTCCGACCCGTTTTTCGACGTCACCACTGGCGATGACTTCTATCACTTGATTTATGCTCGAGCCAGCCAACTTTCGAGAAAAACTTTTAAACTTTAATCGTACGATCGTCACATGTTATTTCTAATTATTTAAAAATTTTTTTTAAACCTTATACAATTTAATTTTATTATTTGAGAAAATCTTCATGTTATAGTTTTAGATGAAAATTCGTGATTGATTTATTGATTGATTGATCTATGATTGAAGAATAATCGAGAGAAAAGTTTCTCGCCAGTAGAAACGTTTTCCTAAATATCTAATAGCGTTGATAAGCATAAAAAATTATCAAAATCCATACCGAGATTAAAACTATTCTACTGGTAAAAAGATAGACGGCTGAGTATGAGTTCCAATGGCTCACGTATATTACGAAAACGAATGGAAACGAAAAAAACACCTCTTGTGCGAAAAATATCTCGTCTTTCATAAGTGTCTAAACTGTAATTTAATAATGTATGTTAAGTGCATGTTAAGAAAATGCATTGTATTCTAGATTACTATGCTATTGCCTTGCTATTTGAAATATTACATTAATTTTCAAAAAGTTGTGAAATTTTAATCATAACATTTTTTGTATTTTGCAATATTGTTATAATAGTATTTTCTCTAAATTTTTTGTCACAGTAGTCTAGATTTAGATGTGCATTTGCGATTACAAAAATCCTTTTAAGAAAATTGAAAAGCAATAGCAATCGCAAATGTAATGCAGTTACTGTCTACAGATTCTATGACACTTTTTTTATCAACTATTTAAATATTTCATATGTATACACTTTTTAATTTAGTCTAAAATTTAGAATTGAGAGTTTTACGAGTAGCATAATAGCCGCGATTTAGCGGAAATTTCGCAATGCTTCGACATCTTTTAATAGCATCTGTAGTCAGTGTTTATCAACGACCAATGCCAATCACGTCACACAAACTTGTGCAATCGTCATTCACTGCGAGCATATATTTTTATATTTAAAATAAAGCTTTCATTATTACTGAATATACAATAATTTATTAGATGCATTATTATTAATTTATTATCGGTTTAATAATAAAAATTGAGTTGGTATTGATCTTTGATCGTCATGAGAAAGAACATTACACGAATCAAACGGTTAATGGGCATACATACCAAAGGGCCTGAAGGGATGTCGGCTCCACAGATAGCTACGCTTAATTGGGCTGAGATAACTGTCCCTCAGAAAGAACGGTGTGCGGTATTGAGCGTAACTCGGAATATAAGGCGCGTAGCTCGGGTACCACCATGGGTCCCTGGTAAACGCACTAATCGGTGCCATTGGTGATGGTTCCAGGAGATCGTAGAACGGCTTCTTGCGCAACAGGACCCTTGGACGTGGCAATAAGAAATCGTCGTCCACGAGATTACCTGCGAGCGACACGAATTTAATTGGAATCGATTGCAGACTGCGACAGATTTGCGGACGGCGCTGAGCTCTTGCCGAGGTAGGTAGATATTGTTTATAAATATATACTAGTTATGTAAGGCTGTATAGCGCGACTGTAAAGTAGCCTTGAGACTTCTCTTGTGAGCTAGAACGAAATATTATTAGCCGCGATTGTTTAGCAAATACTACATCTTTGTGGCCTACTAAAGTTGCTAGAATGACACAATTTTGGTCCATACAATTAAATTTGCCGTTGACTTGTAATAAAAATCAAAATAACAGTTTTACTAAAATAGTTTTATTAATATAGTTTCTCGCGCGTGAAGAAGAAATCAAAACGATAGATGATATGAATTATAAATTAAGAATTTGTAGTAATATATACAGAGAACAATTGTTGATCAAATTCTATGAGAATTTAGACTTAAGAGAAAAGATTTTTTCGGAAACAGAAAATTTTTTTTAAATGAAAAAGAAATACATTTTTTTAAAATAATATATTTTAATACAAGCATTTATTTGTTTTAAGTAGAATTATTTACTTTTAAATATCTTAGAGAGAGACATATACCTTAAATATATAATTTACATTAGTACATTTTTACATTTAAATAATAATTTTACAAATAAGCTAATAATATTATTAAATTTAATTAATTTAGCCGTTGATCACTGCTTGCAGTACGCGAAATAGGTAATGTCGTAATTGCAAAGTTGCATAAATTTGTTTCTAGCAAGGTTGTCGTGTAAATTTCAAAATTACGTTTATATGAATTATTTATGTATTATATTTACGCATATCTCTTTCATGTAGAATCAAGTTACGAGGTATATATTTTTTTAAACACTAGGTACCACCAACGCGCGCTTTGCGCACGCCATTTAGCTTTTTATTTTTAACATTTTGAAAATTGCATTAAGAACCTATAAGAATTAACTTTTGAAATATTGATTATTTTGAGCGCAATTTTAATTTTTAAATCTTACGTTTATGTGTTACAGTAATCACCGTAGCTTCGTAGCTGACAATAAGTAACTTTGCGCATCGGGTCGGTGAGTCGTAAATCAATTTTTTAAATTTTATTTATGTTTTTCGAATATCCTGCGCAGGACTAAAAAAAGGACACTAAAAAAAGAGTTTGGTAATAGCTATTAAATGTTGACTTAAATAATGCCAATTAAACATTTGATTAATAGATATTACCAAAAATATTACTAAACTCTTTTCTTCAGTGGACTCAAATAATTTTTCGAAGGGGAAACCGAGTACCCAATCGCGCGCGATCGGTCCTCGGGAGTGCCGTGTAAAGTACACTGAAAATAAAGTCGGGTAATAAGCACCAAATGTATAGTGTAATAGTATCAATTAACTATTTCAATGTAACCAAAAGTAATTTTATTTTTTTTCATATTTAGTAAAGTTATACTAGATTTGGTAATATTTACTAAACATTTAAGAAAATAAAATTATTATTATTTTTTGACATAATGACAAAATATTTAATTGATATTATTTTACTATACATTTAGTAGTTATTATCAGATTTTTTTTCAGTGTATCATCGCGCGATCGTAACCGTATTTTCGTGAGTGAGTTAGTGCAATCTTGTTGATGATCGGAGAGGAAGAGGATGAGGCCTGCGACGCAACTTTTAGGTGAGTTCACACAAATATACAACATATACACACTGAAAAAGAAGTCAGGTAACAATTACCAAATGTTTAGTGAAATAGTATTAATTAAATATTTTGTCAATATAACCAAAAATAATTTTATTTTTCTAAATGTTTTGTAAGTATTATCAAATCTGGTATAAGTTTACTAAATATTTAAAAAAGAAAAATTATTTTTGGTTACAATGGCCAAATATTTAATTGATAATATTTCACTGTACATTTGATAGTTATTGCTAGTCTTTTTTTCATTGCAGGGTTTATATCAATATCTAACCTATCTAACCAATGTGTATTGTATGTTACAGATGTTCCTTGAGGTAATTGACGAGAGGAAGCCAACGTCCATTATCGCCGAATTATTGTGAAACAAACGAACCGCAGCCGGTTCGTCGCGTCGCGCGTTTTTTTCCGGGAGTGCCGTTTAAGTATTGGACTAATGAACTTTTCATAACTCCCATTCGATAGAATCCTAATTCGAGGGCCGGGAATCGCACCCCCGCTGCTTGGCAGTGAATATCCTTACTGGGGCGTTGCGTATGGTGGGCGTGCGCGCCGCACCGCGACGTTTCATGCCGAAGTGCCCGTGCACGAGGTAATTCCGAGCCGCTTGTACGACATGTTCGTCTGCATGTTGCGCGGTTGTCTGGATGTGTGAGTTTACACGCTCTGTCTCCGGCGATCGGTTTGGTCCTAAGCGGTTAGAAAATCGGATCAGTTCTCTTGGGTTTGCGCGTTTCTCTTGTTCTCGTCCACCATCCTAAGGCTTTCTTAGATCCTTGATGCCCTTTTTGGATTCTTTGGATCTGGGGTTCGAGCTAGGTGAATCACGTTTAATCTGACTTGGTCAGAACCTGGCCTTGTAGGTTAAGCTTGTGACGAGAGGCTGGCTCTCATTTCCTGATTCGTCTAAAATGCTAAACGTCGGCAATGAGTACCTTCTTTTCTCGTCCTGCCCGAGTGTCTTGTCGACGCCGCTTGGATATAAGATCCAGTGGGACTGATTAAGATGATCCGTTGGCTGGGCCTATGAACGAGTCAATTTTAGACGTGATTTTTGTGAGACAACAGACGTAGGAATTCAATACGATTGATTTCGTTTTCTCCCGCGTGGGGCTTACCCTTGTTCGGGGGCGGGTACGCGTGCGTTCTACGTGCCGACTCGGGGTGCTGAATCCACGGGAATCCCTCTGAATGGGAACTCATATCATGGGTTTTATAAACCCGAAATGCCGCAGTATTACGCGAAAAACTTAATAAATAATTAGTCCACGCGCGCAAATTTAATATATTGTTCACGAGTGTTTCGCGTGTGCAACGAAAGGAAGAAGCTTAACTACTTGGAGGACTGAGAGGAGGAGGAGGCCTGGGAGAGGCATCGGGCCCCAGCGGAGCAACCTTGGGGTAAATATAATTCCTTATTTATATGAATTTGATAATCTTTCTCCTTTTTGTTCATCGCAATAAATTAAAAAAGAGTTACTTAAAGAAAGAAAATGAATATAAAATTGTATACACAGCCAGAAAAAAGTTGTGTTTAAATTGATAAAATTGTTCTTTTAACTTGATTTTTTTAAATTGAAGTGAAAATGCCTTAAAGGAAAATAAAAATTTATTTGATTTATTTGATGAAGAAATGACATTACCAATCTTTAAGTAAATAAATTATTTGGCCAAATTATTCGTTTAATTTAAACAACTAATTTAAAGAACTGTTTAATTCAAAGAATGTATTGATAGCAATGTAAGACATAATTTAGTTATTCTGATTTTTAAAAATTATATTTTTTTTTATTTAAAAAAATATTTGCGTTGCGCAACAAAAACCATTTTTTAAAAGAAATTCTAATAAAAGGAACAATCAAAAAATGTTTTTGAGTCAACTTTTCTTTAACCGTATAGCAATGCACAAATTTCTTTGAATCAAATAAATACTTTTTTATTCAAAGAAACCTTTCTCTGTGTATAAGAATTAACTTTTAAAGTATTGATTATTTTGAGCGTAATTTTAATTTTTAAATTTTATGTTTGTGTCACAGTAATCACCGCAGCTTCGTGGCTGATTAACTCCGCTCGTTGCGCATCAGGTCGGTAAGTCAGTAATAAATTTTCTTATTATATTTGCATGCTCTTTAAATGTCCTGCGCAGGATCATAGCATAATATTGTCTTCTTATATCTTTTATTATTGTTATTTTATTTGCGCAGCAACGATGTCCTCTTTGCGGAGGAGAAAATAAATTAAAGTAATAGATCTATGAAAATTATATTAGATATATGTGTAATATATGAATGTAACATGAAAACATAGGAATATTACAAATGTATAGAACGTCTTACAGATCTATTACTTTAGATTGAAATTGGCTTAAAAGTATAATAAATGTTGTATTTGCGCTTTATACTCACCATGAATATCGAACAATCGTTTCATACTGAGCGGTGGGCTTAAATGACGAGCCAAGAGCGGTGATTTGCTAGGGTACATTCTGTCGATATCCGCCAAGCGGTTGAGATGATCAGTCCAAGCCTTCTCAGCGTCGAATGGTTTTGCTGTTTTGTGTAATTTTGCCATTTATGAAAATGAGAGAAAAAATTAATCGATATATAATTTTACAACTTTGCTCAACTATCTATTTCGACGAACACGTTGCGAACGCCTTCCGTGATTGGTACTATTCAAATACTAAATATTCTTAAGATTTCTAAATAATTTGAGCTATATGTAAATTGTTCGAATAATTTTCTTAAAATATTCCAAACGTAAATTAAAATGAGTTTCGTTTAAGCATTCGCTACGTTTCGTTCAAGAAAGACATGTATCAGTCAATTTTTATAACGCCGAGAATCCGCAGAAGGTTTTTATATTATATCTTTTATATTATATTTAGCTTTTAACATGCAAATATTGCATATATTTCATAAATGTTGGAATACTAATCCCGAGGTTTACGAAAAATGTATCGGGTTTCTCGTCGTTAAATTTATTTTTACAAAATTGGCAAGCGCACAAAGGAAAAATGAGTTAATCAATTAATTTTATAAATTAATTTAAAGAATTTATTAAAGTATAGATAAATTAAATTTTCTAGACGCGCGCGCTCGCGCAGAATCACCATTATTTTGGCATATATGATACCTAAAAATTTTTTATATTATGCGATCAAATATTACCGATTATTGAAAAAACTTGAAATAATATATATAATATATATTATACATATTTGTATACATATGTATACGTGTATTAATACATAGATATAAGTTCCTTTTTGCGCTACCAAGAAAAATATATCGAAGAAAAAAAACATAAATTTAATTAAAAAATAGTTGTGAATTGTGTGTCTAAATTGGGTAAATATACATCTTTCTTTTTTTAAATTAAAGATGTTTATTAATAGTAATTAACGTAATAGTATAATACTTCTTGATATTCGATGAGAAAATTAATACAAAGTCTCATAATTATTCAAGTCGCTAATGTACGATTAATTTTTCTGAGTTCTAAAATCTATTTTGACACCTAATAGCATACCGATTTGATTGAATTTGTTTGCATATGGCCCAAAGTTGATCAAACTGATATTTAATTTTTACGCTTCATTTTCTCTTTTCTAGTGTTTTAGCGAGTAGGCATTTTAACTTTTAATTACTTTTGCAACATTTGCAATAATAATAATTTTGTATTATGCACATATATTGTACATACATCATGCATATGAGAAACACAGCAAGCGTTATTAAATTATGATGAATTATTATATTAAAATAGGTAGGGGAAAATTATTTAGTACAAGTTACTTTTATATAAATATATTGCTCTGTTCTAAGAAAATACTAAAAATTATAAATTATATTAATACAGGCTTCTTGTTATTTTTGCGTTTAATTAGCGAATGATGGCGAATGATTAACGAATATAATTAAGCAATTGCAACTTTGATTCGCGCTATTGATAAACTGTTTCAAACTCTCGCTTAAAATTATAATTTGGTTCACTGAAATGCGGGAAGTTAAAATGCTAGGGTTTTGTCCCTGTTTTTTTTTTTTTTTCATATCGTTGTAAGCCGTGCGCTAAATATCTACTAAGTATCAAGTAGTATTCATCTCTGTATGTAGAAAGTCTATTTTGCCGAAAGCTGGCGTAAACTCGCGTCACACACGAGTCTGTGTGTAAAAAAATGCAGCGTTGTCACAAAAAAATAGCATGACGTCACGTAAAGTGAAAAAAAAGCATACTGACCTTGTAGGAAAAGGCTGCTTCAAAAAGTTGGTGACGGAAAAAAAGCTGCGACGATTCTCGTAAAAAAAACGACTCGGTTATAAAAAAATTATGTGGGTAAAAATAAAACGATAATGGAAGAAATAGAGAAACGACGATTTGTACTGTAAAAATACGACTTATATGCCTTATTATAGCTATAATAGCTGAACTATGGCTTAGCTTTCCTTTTGCAATTATTAATCGTGTGCTCAGCACTAGCATTTAAGGCTAATGAAAGCTTGGCGCTAGCAATGACTATTGATATCGTAAGACTATCAATTTTTGACTGCTTTTATTTTATAATGTGTCGCTATTAACTCTAATGTTTTGCACATGATTATTAAATTTGTAATCTAAATTAAAAGTATTTGCTGATTATTTAGCACAATATTCGGTAAAATAATGGTCGATATATTAATAATTTCCATTTCTCTGTTTAAAGTCTTCTAATTTGTAGATATTGTGGCTATGCGTCTTCTCCCATTACGAATGTTGGATAAATAATTCAACTTTCTACCATTTGTCGTAAGTCAGTTAATCGATCACACTGCCTAAGCTTTCTAAGCTTGAATCAATTACGTAAAATTCTTCGTTAAAGATCGGTACGTACTAAAATCCAGGTGTGTAATCCGACGTAAACTATGTACAGTATTCGTGGCGATCCTTTACGAATATTGCGACGATCCGTATACGTCCATGTAATCATCATAGATTAGCAGCCGTTAATTATGCAATTCCAGTCAGAAAAAAATTGTTTGGCGGAGGTGGATCACTTAAAAGCTAGAAAAGGGGTTCTAAGGAAGTTGGGGGTCGAAAATTAACGAAAGAAAAGTACATGCCATATCCTGAAAAAGATAGAAATTTCTGGATCTGGTTGTAATTAATTGCACGTTAATTTGTTCATTGTTAGTAAATACGCGTGCATGTATTATTGCCGATTAGAGAGCATATATTAAAAAGAACTTTCGATTTTTCTTCGCATCGCCTTGAACATCCATACGCAATTTTACTTTATATTGGATTATAAAAGGGACCTGTAGTTATTTTTTGTAATTGTTTATTGTAATAATGCACAAATAATATAAGTAAAATTGAAAAGTGTACGTTGTCAAAAACAATTTCTGCAAATTACAAAGTGTAAGTGTACTTGTGTGAGTGATCCTTGTACTATTTTTTATTGCATTTGCATTACGCATATGCTTTAATAAAAAAAGAGTTGACTAATTTTTATATAAGGCGACGATCTAGTGTCTGAAAAATCGAAAGCACGAATTAGAACGCGTAAGCGTCGAGAGAAAATTTCCAGCTTTTTCAAGTTTTGGCGGCCATGTTTTATCTCAATTTATTTCTTCGTCAAAATTTTTTTCGAGAAGAAAAACTTTTCCGCACGTCGCTTTTTCGCACGCATTTATTATCACTTTCTGACAGAGCTACCATGCGTTCATCACACACTCTGCTCCAATCGCAGTCTCATTTTGTTTTCATATAATGATTTTTACTAACTCGTTATATGATTACGTATAGTGCTGCTTAATATAGTGCATATGACAATCAGAAAAGTCAGCTTTTCCACCGCTTTATCCCATTTTCAATCCGTCGTTTAATATCTTCTTTTTGGCTCATTCAGTTTTTCGCAGTCAAGCTGCGACTTCCACCTCAGCTGCAAGAGTTAAGGATTCCTGAATACTGCGTGCATGCATCTTGTCCGTGTGTCTCATGTTGTAAATTACGTAAAAAATTAAAACAAAGAATACAAAACGCGTTAAAAAATTTATATAAAAAGAAACGAGTATTTTTTTATTTGTTTTAGCTTTTTAAAGAATACTATCGATTTTTATTTATATTTAAAGTAAATTGCTTTTGTAGTTCAAAATGTTTTCATTATTAATACATATAACAAAAATATATATTTATAATTACATCAAAATATAAAATATATTTATGACGATAAATAATTTTATTATCAAACATTTATTTTACAAATATTTTCTAATATTATTTAACATTATCTCTCAAATTGAAGAAAAAAGATTAAAAATATAAAATTAAAGTATTTTACAATAAAAATTCTTTTGACAAATATTTTATTCATGATGTCTTAAATTTATTTGTAACTTTTTAAAAGTATAATAATTTTATGTTGCACTTTCGTAAAACGTCGAATTTTCGATTTTGGTTTGTCATCGCAATATGTTTCAAAATTATTTTTTTTTTTTCCATGACGAGTTTATTCGTGAAAATTTGTGTTGTTCTCTCGACTATGATCTTAAAATATTGAAAGAAAGATAGGAAGTGGTTATGCTTAGGATTGCGATATAAAATTGTCTCGTATTATTATTAAAAAGCGGTTAACATTTTGTAAGTAATAGTAAATTACAGTGTGTGATTGTAAGGTGTAAACTGTCGTGTACGTGATTTTATTGCTGTGTTTATTTTTATACAAAATTATGTATAATCCTATCCGACTTACCGCGTGATTCAGAAGAGTAACGAACATAAGTACGTATACTTTAAATGCGTGATTTAATGTGCACTAATATTTAATTTATCTTTAACTATTAGTAATGATTATTAGTTTGAATAAAACATAATTAATAATTAAATTAAAAAATATGATTACAATTATTACAAATAAAATTATCAAAAAATCTAATTCAATTTATCTGTCCATAATAACACGTTATAATAATTATATTAATCTATAATTTGATGATTAAACTTACATTTAATTGTAAATAACAAGAGCATATAAAAAATTGTTAAAAAGATTGCAGCTCGATATTTAAAGAAGCACTATATTAGCGATCGCAAAACCACGCGGAACAATTTTATTAGACATTAAACGCTAAGCAATTACTTGCTTCCATCTGTGGGTGGAAGAGTGCATGTGTATGTATAATATAACGTGATATTCGTAAATGTGAAAGAGGGATTATTGGGATAAGCGGGACCGTGCATGATGTGTTAGTTAATCGTGTTTCGTAAGCAATGACGTCGCGCTCGGGAGGTGAGCGCGATTCGCTCTTTGGTCTCCCATTTTCGGGAGATCTGTTGGCATCTAAGGTCGCTCAAATCGATGATGCGATTCAGTATGAGCCACTTGTTGGGTCTAGCGCCTGGAAATCAGAAACCAAAATCTCTGCTCAGCGGCGTGCGAGACCGCGCAAATCATCGACAATAAATACCCCACTTTGATGACTCTGAATCGTTACTGGACATACGATGAGCTAGGAAATGCTTTTTCTCTAGAGACGAGTCATAGGGCGACACCTCGAGCACGACATGACCCACGTGTGATCCATGATCGATGGAACGGTGAACGATGAACGATGATCCGTGACGCCTGAATGCTCGATTCAAGTTAGGCATTATGGTATATCGATAATGGTCGATTCGTTGATATAATTACTCGTTGATAAATAGTTTATTTGATCATTAGAAATATGCGATGGTTGTTAGAATGAAAAAATTTTATACATTATTATAACGAAAAAATATTTCTTTTATTTATTTGATCGTGCAGTGGATCGAGGTTAAATAAACGTGCTAAAAATTTAGAAGAATAAATTTTTTCAAAACTAGTTGCTTCAATACTGTTGTTTTTTTTTTTTTTTTTAATGACAAATTATATTTAAGCGTCATAATGATTTAAAATTTATTAAATTAGAATATTAAAAAAGCTGATATGATAATGAAAGGCGATGTTAATTTAACGTAGAGAAACTTGAGGCGATTGTTATAATTTAAATATTATGTATCAAATATTGAAATTACAATATGATTAATTAATTAAATAATTTGTTGGAACTATTACAATCTGCCTCGAGCTTTTCTAATCGAGTTTACACCATGGAGCATTTTATTATCATGAATTTATGTCATGTCGATCGCTCTGATTGTGAGTTTGGTCTCGATCAATTGATTAGGATCCAAAGACAGGGATGTAATTCTAAAGTGGAGCGTCGCGAGGCAGAGAAGTCTTCAGATATTGAAACATATTGTACATATATTTATACGTACGTAAATGTGTTCTCATATAGCGATATAAGTATAATAACTTAGATACAAAGAGAGACGCGTAAAATAATTAGTATTACACATGATATGATATGAAGGTAGACACGATTATTATTACGATTTACAGTGAGACTAAACAAACGGTCTATTTGACACGTACGTTCAAAAAGTGCATACGCATTTTACACATCGGAGTAGCGACACGTGGCGTAAAATCGGGTTTAGGGGGGGGGGGAGGCGGGTGATAAGTCCTTGATAGTTTTTGATAGTTTCTTTTCTCTTTGGTTAAATATGCAGGCAAGGTGCAGGGTAAGAATGTGATGTACGGTATCTCTCCGGGAAGGCGTTTCTGGCTTCTGAGAAAGGCCCGGAGAGTCGCGTGCGTGCATAAGATGCGACGATGTCTTTCTGTAGAGAATGATCGTTCATTTCGCGTGTTTTTCTTTTTCGTCCCCTTTAGAACGCCGGCCAGAAGCCAAAAGCACCGGGTTATACATCGAGAACTTAATCTAGGAAGGTCCACGAAAACAAGTGTAGTTATCTGTTAACACATTTCGGTACGTCTTGGTGATTTTCATAATCCATTCTCTGGGTTCATGCTTTTTCTCATTTCTTACTCCCGTTCTTCGGTTCTACTCTATTCTGCTCGTGCTGGTTTTCGTCACGCTTCCAGTCTCTCATTTTTTTTTTTCACGTATTCTCTCTCACACACACTCTCTCTCTTTCTCTCTCTTTTTCTTTCTCTCACTCTCGTGCTCTCGCTCTCGTTCGATATCGAGGTATTATAAGAGTTTCGTTTCGTTTCGCGCTTTCGATTCTTTCTCTAAGACGTCGTTCACTCTCTTTTGGACTCTTTTGGTCACAGTTCTTTAGTACGTACCGGGGGTGAAGCGCTCTATGGGTTTGTACTGATGGGGATACAGCTGCCTTGGTGAGTAACCGTAGATCTCACGGTGCACGGGTAGATACCTGGAAAAGAGAGAGATCGAAACGTAATCGCGTTAATATTTCGCAAAATCGAAACTATAAATGTTATAAATACTTAATTCACAATATTTAATAAATATACTTAAATCTCAATATCTTTCGCTTAGATAAAATATTTAACATGATAGATTTTACATACATGTTTTATCACTATATCGATTATTATCATTAGAAAGTAGGAGTAAAATTTTGCAAAGTAGGCCGACGAGGATATATTTAGATTTCCGTATTTTTGGCTGTCTGCCAAGAAGCGATATACAAGACTTATCAAGAATACATTCGTTGTACAAATAGTGTGCTGAATATGCTTGAAAGAATGCGATAATACGATTCTGTCTTTTAATTTGGATATCCTCTAATTTAGCTAACAATTTAGCTAACAATAAGCCGCGAATCACCTTATCTACGAATAGCGAATGGAAAGAAAGTAATTTGCGTACACACCTGTATCCGGGAACATTAATACGGTCGGCTGCGTGAATCGGGTTTTCGTAGATTGACTTTCCAAACGGCCACGAGGTGGAATGCAGCTCAGGAAATTCCGAGCGGAAAATGCTGCGGGGCCTGTGAGTGTGCTCAGGAGCTCTGATGTCGTCAGTACCTATGTTTTCATTTAGATTCTTATTACCATTAAACAAATAAGTCTTTCCGACGTTTCATTTACGGTGAATAATGTGCGATATTAAATTTAAACAAAAAATACAAATGCAACATGATCGCATAAGCGATTGGTGCTTATTTCCATCAATGTAAGGTAATTTTTTAAAATCTCAGTTTAAAAATTTGCTCTTTGTCTTTTTTTTATTGCTTAGAATTAGACAAGTGTAAAGATTGAATTAAATCGTGATCAAAATTAATGTACACACACACACACACACACATTGTTGAAAATAAACATTAATGTACTAAATGTACTTCAATTGAGTAAGCGCCGCAAAAAATTAAAGTATAAGAAAATATGATCATACGTACGCAAGAAATTTTTAGAAAAGTTTTACTTGTTTCATATGTGGAAATTGATGAATAGTTTATGTAAATGCAAAATTCATATTTATAGAAAATTCGAAGAGAAACAAATAGTTTCATGTCAAGTGAGCGCCTCACCTTTCAGGGCCCGTACGTAACTTTGCCAAAATTTCGCCTTTCTTGTGATGGGCTCGTTGCGCCCGATCATGTCGAGATTGCTTCTGAATCGCGCGTCCATTTTGCCACTCTACTGAACTGCTAACCACACTCGTTCGCTGTAATAAAAAAAAATAAAAAGATAATTAAGTTGCATGCATTTCTAATCGAGAATATATTTGTTAGATTCGTGAATTGCGTGAATTGTAAACGAATACAATTTTATAGATATTTATAATAATTTTTATCATTCAATTCTTTGAAAGGACTGTTTTTTCTCGTATAAGAATATAAAGACTGTCATACTCAAAAAGAATATTGGGAAGATTGTAGAACATATATACAACATATTCGTCAATTCCAGATTTCATTAATTTTCAAAATAGTTAAGACGTGGATAAATAATATTTTAATTTCTTACATGTATGACGTTTTAGTAATCAATTTAGTAATCAATTAAATTGTGAAAAAAAAGGAAACATGTAAAAAAAATATCAGATAACGAAAAAAATTATGCCAAAAAAGTCTTATATCGAGAAAATTTGATAATTTTATTTGTTGAGTAGACTAAAGAAATATGAATTTGCAGTTTTTTTAAATACAATATGCAACAAAGTTCCTATGAGGGACTCTCGCAATAAGCGCTACACAAAATTCTTGTGGCCCAAGGTGATTGCATAAGTCATCTTAAATTTAACGGCTTGCGTAGGTGCGGCTGTGCTTTTTTAACCTTGCCTCGGTAAACTGTGCTCCATTTCCGCAATCCATTATCATGACTCAGTCATTTCCTTTATTTATTTATGGTATGAGACAATCCTGGCAGATAAATTCAGATTGGCCCTAGTTTAATTAATTTTAACATTTCACTTGTTTTAATTGGTTGACTTTAGGAATCTTTAAGAAAAATCTCTAATATAAAAGATACAAATAAATTTTTATCTTCTACATAATATACATTATTTTAACAGCTTTTGAATCATGTAAAAAATATAATACTATAACATTTTCTTTAATTCAAATTGACGACTTGGTAAATTGATGTTGTCAAATTCAAATTTGTAATTTGAAAATTGTCACGTAGCCGCGTTCCGTTTTCGATCGCGTGAGAAAGCAAGATTGGTTTCTTACGTCGGCCAATAGTAGACTGTGACACAAAACGGGAGCGTCGTTTTTCTTTTTGTTGACGCAATGGATGTCGCTAATTTTAGAGTCACGCGTACTTTATAGTCGCCCTGGATCGTCCGAGCAGTTTCGCAGATATTCCTGTTTCATTCTCGGCGGGAATGACTGAAGGTCGTGAAGATGAAGTGAAAATGGGGTTACTCGTCATGTCGATCTTATTTAAAAAATTTATCTGCTGGCTTATTTATATTAAATGCATATGTGTACAATATGATTCGAGTATACGATGTCATACTTTAAATGTAAATATCGAAATTACGTTAATTGCATTTTTTTCTAAAAAATAATATCAAATTATTTTCTCCTAAAATAATGTCAAAATTACAAAATTCTGATACATCGTTATCTTCGATATTTATGTCCATTAAAAATAAAAAACCAACTTAATTTTTATATTTTCTACAAAAAATATGTATGTACATGGTATCTACATGGTATTTCTTAACTGAAGAGTTAATCAGAAAATGGATGATTCAGCATAAAAAATAAGTTAGAAACGTAGAATAAATTTTCGTGTAATGCATTATTTCTGAGATAATCGAATTAACAAATTGGCATATTTTGACATAAAATATTAAATAAAATCTCATATATTATTTATTTTTTAATAACGTATCTTAATATTTTTATACACATAATAATGAGATGAATCAATTGATGAAAAAAAATACATAATTTAAAAAATATGTGCATAATTGCATATATATTATATATTTTATTTACTTATTTAAAGTATTTATATGTTTTCTTTGCCTTAAATGATTCATTTTATTATTCTATAAAGATACGTGTTTTAAAATATAAATAGTTTACATTTCATAGATATTAAAATTGAGAGTAAAGATATTTTATATTTTTTGTCAACATATATCAACTTTTAATTTAATTATTTTGAAAATGACGCATTATTTAAAAAAATTTTATTCAATGTTTTAAACTTATTTTTTCTTGTAGAATCTCATTCGTTGATGAGAGATGTACCATCAGTTATGGAACACCTTGTGTATGCGTATATGCAGTAATAATTTTATTAGAATAAAATTTTTTCAAATAAAAAATGGAATGTGTACAAAAGTTGGATAATTAAGTTTCAATTAATTCGAGCTTTTTATACAGTGAATTAGGTTGTATTATTGTCACATTGAACTCTTCAACTCTGTCTTTGAACGTTTAGAAAGTATGCAAGTGAGATAGGCAGGCCTCCTAAAGTTTTCCGTGATTTGTTCTCCAGTCTGCATTCTCGAGTAAGCAAAAAGGAAGGCGTCGCGGCGCCCACAAGAGACGCGTCGTGACGCAAGAGTCCCGGATTCGCGCCCGCGCGGTCACTATATTTAGACTGCCCGGGCCCCGGTCCGTTTTTAGTTGGTAACAGGTGGAAGCGTCGAGAGAAGCTGTGCTCGAGGCAACGCATAGTCAACGAGTCTGCGTCTGACTTTGACCGATTTTCGCGAATCCCCATTGGAGACTCATGACACCATGTCCCGACGATAATGACCTCGTAAAACCCATCGTAGTTATGACAATTCTAGAACCGGACCTCGAATGCATATAATATAAATTTACGCTTTTACGATCTCGAGTATCTCTTGAATAAAGGGCGTAGAGATTAGATTATATTATAAATTTTAAGAAAGTTTAAAGAAATTTTTTTATATCATCAATTTGGCACGTTTATAAAAAGATATCTAGAATACTGATAATTGTCTCAGCTAGCTGTATCGGCTAAAAAAAATTTCTAAAGTCGCTTAATCTTTTGATTTGTGTCTACTTCTACTAGATCGTCCGAGAATATCTTGACCTTAAAATCATATCCGCATGAAAATAGGTCGAGTCACGAGTGCTTGACACGCTAACCAATTGCACAGATTTCTACAGACTTCAAAGCGTAGAATTAAGAAAGATTCATTAAACATTTTTAAGAATTAAATATTATATATAACGATAAATATGAAATAAATACAAAGTTGAGGGAGGGGATTATCGCAATTTTTATATTGTTATTACGTCTATAATCAGACAACACGGACGCGCTGACAGAAAAACGAAGAAGAAATTGGAAGATATAGACGCGTGGTAGAAGTACACGTGTCAAAGAAGGTAGATTAAATCCCCATCCGGACGAGCGTGGTAATCTAGATGGCTTCTAAAAATATATATGGCGCGATCAAATCATCTGGGACGTAGATCCAAAAACTGCAATATGTCCCACTATCCGTACAGTTGATTCGATAACCAAGTTAATTATCGTAAAAATATTTCAATTGATAGACTAATTGCTTTTCATGAATGAGAAAAAGTTAATCTGTCACACGAATTTCAGTTATAGCAATTAATTAACCGCGATTTATATTGAATATCTTATATTGATCATTTTGCCACTAATATGTAACATAGTACACGAGAACTTTTACTGAAAGTTGAAACTAGAAATAGAACCTAAGAATAATAAAACAACATCTTATTAATAATTTTTTTGACAGAAAAATTACACTAATTATTTTCACCGGAAACATTGTTATATACAAATAAAGATTTGTATTTAGAATACTTTTTTTTTTGTTATTTGATCAAGCTTATATCGTACAAAAATACAAAAGTTTGCGTATGCATGTCTCACGAATACGTCATTCTGTTGTACGCGTCACGAAAACGCGTGACGAAGGAATTAAATAATCAAGAGGTTTGGCACTCTCTCGCTAACACGTGCGAAGCTTTAGACCCTCCCAATGCGTTGCAAGAGGATTACAGTTTACGACTGCGCTTCCACCTGTCGTTTAGCATTCTTGGCTGAAAATTCCCGCGCTACCCGCGCCACGCGACCTCGTAAGACAGCCAAGCTTGACATAATACAGCTTGATTAAATAATAATACCTCGTGCACCCTGTTAAAGTTCACTTTGAATTAATGCAATTTTTGTTCTCAATAAAACTTTTCCAGCTAATAAATTTACTCATTTGTATTCACGAATACGTGCAGCTTTAGATTTAATTTATCAGAGCTTTTATAATCGCTGATAATTTAAAAATTACTGTTTTGTTATTATCTTCAGCAGAGAAAAATTACTTTTGTTAAAGAATATAATATTACGTAATTAACGTGATTTTTAAGCACAGTTAGTATATTGTAACGATTATTTGTATAAAAGTGCCTTACGTAGTATTGGTAATGTGCATGCGGTTAAGTTAGAAAGTGTTAGCTAGTGTTAGAAACCAATATTGATGACTTGGCAGGCAGTCGAACGCGAATTTCCTAAGTGCACGCTTCTTTAGATTTTACAGAGCTTGCGTGACTTGTTAAAAGCCTCCGAATTCCACGTGACTGTCTCGAAGGAAACCACACGAAGGAAAACTTTCGCACATTGCAATATTAATGCCAAAACTTTATCGCCACTATGGAAAAAAAAAAAATAGTTTTGCGCGATAGACAAGTAATAGTGGCCATTCTGATTAGACAACGTTTCAGCCGGGATACGCGGCTTATGTACGAGAGACGTAATTTTTTAGTCAGAAAACTTATTTTATATTACGTCATTTTACATATAATCAAAATTAATAATGAGTATCGTTTACGATGATCAATTCTTATTGCGTTAAAAAAAAATTGTAAAAAAATTATTGAAGATTTTTTGTTACCGTTTTATTTGTTAATTTTGAATTAATAGAAAAAAAGAATAAACTTTTTAATAATTTTATTCTTAATGGTTATTTATGAATAAAAATATATAACGAGTGAAGTTTCATGAGAAAATGAGAAAAAAAAATAGCAGAATTTTAAATTTTCCCACAGCTTTGAAAGGTTGGTTTGTCGCGTCAAAGTTTATTTTAAGCTAAGAATGTGTTTTTCGGAATTTTCAAATAAACAAACTTGATTTTTAGATTTGATCTCACTTGTTGTGACAGATCTCAAATCGCGTCTGTAACAGTGTTAAATTTAATCTCGATGCGACCAAAAAGTAGTAACGCCCCAATCTGATCAGACATGTTTATTCAAGCTCGGTGAGTCTTGCAAAACTGTTTCTTCTTGTGACAAAACAACAAAAAAAAACTGAAAAATGCAAAGAGCTCTCACCGAGAGCTCTTCCTCGACGATTAACAGGTAAATTGTTTCGAGTTTTAACAGTAGAAAGAGAACGACTATAACAGACGTGCATCGGTCTTGGCGGAACGCGCGGATCGGCTATTCTCGTCCGGCGGTATAAATACGCGATCGCGCGCGCGCTCGTGTTATATAAGCTTTAAACAAATCCTTGCCAATTATTATAAACAATCCGCCACTTGCAGACGATTGGCATAAGCTCGACGATCGTCGCAGGCGTGGCGCGCGAGTCTCAAATTGGTATTGTAATAAAAAGGAAACTGTAGACGACGCGTGCCGGCCATTGCCAAGTCTCGCATTCACGAAATTAGAATTCACCGGAGGTGCGGAGGCGAGATCGGTAGGAAAAGCGGGAACGATAAATTTCCGCCGTTAACGAGGACCATCTCTTAAAGTCATCGTGTTCAAGAGATATTACACGAGGCATCTTAACTCTTTGTGTTCCAAGCCATTTTTTCTAATGAAATCATCTATCAACAGCAGATTATTTACACGCTTGTAAACACCCTTTTCAATTCCTAGATTTCCTAAAGATCAATTTGTGTTCCATATTTGCGATCAATATCTTTTAAAAATCAATTAATATTAATTTCATAGCCATATGGCGATATTAAATTTATTGCAATGAATAAATATTTAGTCTTCTCTAAGCTTTGAGTATTAAACAATTTTTGTTTAATAAAATAAAACAATTGTTCTTTAAACTATAACAATATGATTGAACATCCTAGAATGCTTTTATATATATTGTATATATCTCACATTTTTAATTATATCCTAAGATACGTCTAGTCATTTAAAAAGTATCAATGTCATGTACGTAACGTAAAAATAAAATTAATTTTTGACAGGGGGATTCATCAAATAATTAAATAATCTTTTATAATGCAATCAACAAATTTTTATTTGGAATGTAAATGCAATTTTACAGAAAGTAATGATAACGCGTGAATATTTAAATGAAAAAGTAGGTACATATTACACAAGTTCGTGTTACTCGTCCGTCTTCCTGAAAGACTTGCATACTTTTGCGCGATTGTACTCGATTTTAAACATACAGCTGTCAGAGAGAAACGTCATTTTAAACGAGTAGCAATTTAGTCACGCAAAGCAAAAATAGTATTCTAGACGTGAGATCACGAATGAGGTCGCGCGATTATGCGTAACTGACAGTACTCTTGTGAGTAAAGATAACATATATTAAAATAAGATTGTTCTTATATTGATCGATGAAACTAGATCAGGTTCTGAATTTTGAAATGATAAATTTTAAATAATTATCCTCAATACATTGTTATAAGATCTTGACAAACTGTGACAAGTCTAATATACATAATTATAAAATTAATACTTCACAGTCTCTTTGTTTACATTACATACTTTTTACTATATATTAATATTATATACATTAACTTTGTCTGTAATCTGGGTCTTTTTGGGACAAGCAAAATTTCACTTGTATTAAATAAAGGTTCGAATTACAAAACTACTTGGTAATGTAACAAAAATGTTAAAAAATAACCTTGAATTTTTTTATTTTTTTAAAACCTTGAAAAAACACGAAGAAAATCCAGATTGCAAACGGAAGGAAGATTGCAAAGTATGATTGCAGACGAAGGGTTAATTAAAATTATTAGTCTAAATCTTTTTTAGCCATCCATAAGCCTTCGATAAATTAATGACATTATTAATTTATGAATGTACAACCTTGTGAGTACACATGTAAAAGAATAGAATAAAATATAGAGAACATGGTTAATAATTAATAGTTAATGATTAACACGCGATCTTGCGTGGGTGGTTAGTGGAAGAGCGAGTTCCTACTATGCGACGTAGTTCGGCAGCGCAGGAGGACCACGTCTGACCAGGCGCTTCTTTCTTCACTGTCGCACAATAGATCGTAGACGCGTTCTGGAAAACGCGTTGGAAAATCTCGTCGTATTTCACGCGATTGAGAGAAAATTTCTTGCTTCTCCCTTAGGTGCACTCACAATAGCGCTTATATCGCTCCCTCCCCCTTTGCTACCCTTTTCTCGATTTTTGTTGTAATTAAAACTTTTTACCGCAGTTTTTCCTGTCTCTCTCTCTCTCTCTCTCTCTTAAAAAAAAAAAAATAGAAAATTTTGCGCTTGTCTCATTTAGTGAAAGAAAGAAGGAGAGAGAAAGATGTAGAGAGAAAGAAAGAAAGAAAGAAAGAGAGAGAGAGAAAGGATGTAGACCTTTACCTAAGTATTTCGGGCGACCGTTCGGTTCGGGGATTGGACCTTAGACTGGGCTGCTGCCACCAAAAGTGTGGACTAGTATACAGTTGGTGATGTACACGGTGGCGCCGATCTGGCGACGGGATCCGGGATAAGCCACGCGACATTTATGGCACAACCCCCGCCAACGAGAGACGATTGGTCGAATGAGACCATCGTGGGAAGGAAGATGAGGGAAAGAGCAGAAATGTGCGCGACGCAGCATCCACCGTCGTAGCTTGCTGCAAGTTTGCTTGCACTTGAGATTATACGCTTTGAATTTATAACGTGGATGTACCTGTACTCGTACGATCATGTCGTATACCTTGTACCCCTGAGGGATTGGGAATGCGTATATGGATTCTGAAAACATCGCCCAGAAACAGCGGCGTTATATAACATAAAATTGCGTACGTCCACATTTCCAGTGCAAATACTTGAGAGAATAGCCCCTCGTGTAGATAGATATTACACACACATACATACTTGTGAGAGATTTATGTTATGAATTATTAGACGTATGCTTTCACTTATCTAATTGAAAATAGAAATGGCTTCTACGAGGCTATAACACGTACGCATGGATTGAAACTTTCCTCTTAGGAAATGCGTGTATTATTAAATAGTGCAGCAGTTATTTAATTTTTAAAGCTTATTTTTAATAATATTTTTAGAATTTAGAATTCAATTATCGTTGTTTGCAAAAGACGGTAAAACATGATCTTTTCTTTGACTGATTTGGATGAAATCGTTGAATTTCGCTAGCCGTTCCTTGTTTTACTCGCGACATAAATCAACGCCGCCTACATTATTTCTGTTCCGTTAAGCAATGACTCATTCTAATACGAGAGAGAAGTTGCAGCACCATAATGCAGATGCGTCGTTACCGTGCACGTGCTCTATTTATGCGTTGCGTGAAGTACAAAAACGGGGCGTCGCTCAATTTCCGGAGTAGCACAGCGACTGCAAATCAACCTCTAATGCACTTTAAATTGGCGGTCCATTTTTCCGCGACGGCGCGGCTATAACGAGGTGTCAATACTCGTTCGTTACCGGAGCCGTGAAAGTCAATGCCGCCGATTTACGAAAGTGAATCACGCGATGACGATGGTTCCGCGACGCGACGCGGCGTAGCGTACTCGCGCTGCTGCACCAAACCACTCGTGACTTACGCTAATTCTAAATATATGCAGTCATATGTCGTTTTTTTTAAATATACGCGCGTGATTCAGCCACGCGCGGATGCGATTCTAAAAAAGGCGTTCGATTGCTCAATTTTGTTCTCGCGTCGTAGTTCACGTTTCCTTGTCAATGAGCGCCCTTGATATATTTTTGCTCCCCTTGAATCTCGGGGACACACGCGTACCTTACGATTTATGAATACCATGGGTTTAATTATAATATTATTTTTAATTTCTGACGTGTAAAAAACTATGTAAAAAAAAAACGTTAACACATGCAGTCGTTTTTATTCATAAATAAGCAGATGATGGAGCGTTAAGCAGCACGCGGTACCTGGCAGGTGATGAAACACATGTTAAGCCAGATTGACGTTGCCAGTACGTGACGCGTGGATTCTTGAGTGAAGGCCACTCTTGTCAAATGCATTCTCGTCGCAAAATATATCGTAATGTGTTTATATCACATTATTAACACCATTTTAAAGTTTGTAGAAAAATTTTTTTTAATCAATTTGCATTTAGATATATATAAATAATAATAGCAACCATAAATCTTTGGCGTATTTATCACTACAAATTTAAGAAATCTTACTAATGAAATGGATGTCAATGGGGACGAATATTGAACATAATTTACAAAAATGGAAAGAAAAGTATTTTTGATTGAATGATTAGAGTTTTTATTTATTAAAATGTTTATTAGAAACTTACGCAAATAAAAGACAAAAATCAGAAATGGATTAGGATATGAGCGAACAAAATTAACTACGTTGTCGAAGATCATGTCAGTGCAAGGATTTATCGGACCGCCTAAGAAAATGAGTAATTGATTCCCACTTGACTCCACGTAAATATCTGTGTTTGCAAGGGAGGCAATGACGTCAATTGATCTTTAAAACCTACGTCATCCAAAGAGAATACTTTGATCAGAAACGTGTGCAAAAAATTGCAAAAATAATATAGAAGGGAAATTATAAAGTCAAATTATACAAACATATAAATTATATTTTTTATACATACAGTTGTACTTTTACAATATGCGATATAATTCTTTTATAAATCATAATAAAATAAATTATAAATAAAGAAAATTACTTTTTAATTAGTTCTAGTGATTTAATGAGAATAATATATTTAACTTTGCTTTGTTTTGCATAAATAATTGCAAAGGATCAAAATACATAGGTATAAAAATTGAAAAAGGGACACATTGCATTATTGTTATCAAAGAAAATAATTTTTAAAGTCTTTTATAGAATTATAGTTTATATTAAAAGAAGATATATATATATAGTAAAAATATTATAAGATATCATGACAGTGCAGTCTTATTTATATACGCTATTGTTGATCTAATTTCAACCATGCAACCATGGCATTCCGGAAGTGCGGTCGGACTTCCTTAGGATCGCGTCCGCGTAAGGCCTAATAAACGCGTAATGCAAATGTACTAACAAGGACGGAAGAAAGGTGATCTTTTCGTTTTTGGCACTACCTCGGTCATTCGCAGATTCACGCGCGGCCTCCTAGCATACATATACCGGGTGCGCTAAATGCTAAACGCTATTTTTGTTATCACGTTTATGCCGGTGGACCCGGTGAAACGCAGGTACGACGGGCGAAGACCGTATTTATTTTCAATTCGGCCACGGCCAGTGCGGCCACGACGTCGATCGACACCCAGGATGCAGTCTTACGGTGACCCACGTGTTGACTGTGCGCCCCCGACTTGTTTCGATGCACTCCACGTGCATCCGTTAGATACATTTGATCATCATAAAGATATTATCAAGACGCCATTATCAAACGTATACAAAAATTACTATTTAATTTTTGTTCATTGATTTTTAACTGTCGAATGTAACTTTTAGATTTATTTTCCAAAATATCGCAAAAATTTATTGAATATTTTAAAGGCGAGTTTTTAGAAAAATTAAAAATAAAAATTTTCAACATTTATTTCTTTGTAGTGTACTTATGTTAGCCATTCTACTTTTAAACAGGTATATTCAAATTTAAAAATATAAATTAAAAATATATAATTTTGTTTAATATATTTTTTAAGGGGGAGATAAAAAGATTAATTGTTAGACAAAAATAATTGTAATTTAAATAATAAGCAATTGTGCTTTCTGTACAACATTTCTGTTGTGTTAAACGATTATCTGGTTGAAAGTTCAATTACTGCATTTTATACAAATTGTAGTTCTGGTAAGCTTACCTCGCGAACTAAACTTAGAATTCCTTTTACATTTACTTTCCTGCTATTTGACGATGCGGTTTGGCGCAAATTTTCCGAGCATTACATTGAAATGCTCAAAAATGTACAACGTTTAGTAGTCTTACGCCATACTCGAAACAATTACGGCCGTGTAAAATTTTAGTGAGAAATCGTTTACTCAATTTTTTGTTGCCATTTTAATAAATTTAATCTTTGTTGCGTGACTACTGGAAATTTTGTCGAAACGGAAGGAAGAAAAGAAAGACTTTAAAATCAGCTGTAGGATAATTTAGGAAGCAATTCTAAGTGAACTTAACTCTTACTGTCTTGGAAAAACATGGAAGTCAAAGAACTCGAGATACATAAAAATTATTTTTTTGAAATTTTGATTTTCTTAAATTGCTTAATTTTTATCATAATATAATATTATTTTGTTAAAATAATATAATACTATTTTGTCTTTTAATATAAATTTCATTTATTAAAGCAAAGGATAATTATGTAATGCCTGATACAATTTATGAATGGAAATGAAAAGATTTCATGGTAATTGATGCATTCAATCTCTTGAGCCGCTGCCACGTGTAAATGCGCTGACACATATTAGGGTTACAACTTACCGATCCCGCTTGACCTAATTCCTGACTATTCGTTTCAGTCTCGTTTTAAATTTAGATATCCCCTTTCGCAGCATTTACTTTGTATACAGGGTGTTCTTAAAAAAAAAAAAAAAATGTTTTTTCATTAATTACCGATTAAGAAAACTGCGTAGCTTTTGAAAATTATTGTCATATTAAAAAACTTCAATTTTTATGATATGCTTTTTACAATTTTTATATTGTATATATATTATGCGTGTATATATATATATATATATATATATATATATATATATATACATGTTAAAAAGAGAAAGATACATATAATACATATTTTATTGTTAAATACAGCGCTGTTTATAGAAATTATAAAGATTACAGGATATCAGACTTTAAAAGCCACATGCGAAAATCGGTGAATGAGACTCGTAGTTAAAATTATAACTATGACGAATCACTACTCCGTTGAATCGCAGAATCATTCCTGCAGTAATACAACAAACATCGTACGCGCGTGATACGCGTCGGTACCTAAATTTAAATCTGTATTACATCGAAAATATTCGCAACGTAAGCAGAATTGCTGCGCATTTACATCAACGATATTTTACGAGTTTATGTCACAAAAATATTACGAGCGTTAAAATAACGGTAAACAGGAGTATAAACGATGGATATCGATAGGTGTCTTTTGTATATTTTACATAACTATATTGTACAGTGAATATGTTCGATATAACGTCGTTGCACTTTCATTGGAAACGGGACGAGGAAGCTGAAAGGACTTGGACGAGAGACGAGATCAATTTTCTCGGTGTTTGTTTCTCGGTCTCGCCGGATACACGTCACGCTGGATGTTGAAATGCGCGGAAATCAATATGAGGCGCACAGTCTTCGCGAGCCGTAAAGCCCGTCCGGAGGACGCTGATCCCCCGACTAAATTGAAACTTATGAGTTTCCCAGTCCGGGGGCTCTCTCGGCCGCCTCTTCTTCTCACTCGCGTCCGCCATTCTTCTTCGCCGTTAAGGAGACCTCGTCTCCTTGGTAACTGATACGCCTTATTAGCTGCTCTCCTCACCTTACGAGCCTCAGGAGGATCATGCGCCCACCGGTCCTGAATTTCTCTTGCGCAGTAACCCACCTCTCGTCCTGCGTCTCCGTGCCCTTCAGGAACGAACGCCCTGTCCCTTCCATGCGCTCTTATCGTTCCTACGATACCAATATGAGGAGCTTTAGTGGAAGGCAACTACCGAAAGGTTCACTCTACTAATCGGCATGTTAACGGTTAACCGGCATGAAGTCAAAATTTATAATTGTTTATTCGATGAAGATGTCATTTTAAATACAATGTAAAAAGCAATCTGCTTTTTCATCTACTCGACTTGTTTGACGGTATATCTTTTTGGAGGGACTTTTCAAAACGCATACTCAGTCATTTCGATTACAATTATCTATAGCACACTCAATATCACCATGATTAATTGTCGTCGCGAGCTTCGTTGATACATCTCAGCATGGGATTCGCTAGTGCATATATTGAATTGGCCATTGAAAAATATTTAAGCGATTTGGGTGGGCTACCGTTTAGCCATCAAATTCATTCACGTGGCCACAGGCCATTCTGTGACGCCGTCGGCGATTCCATAGCCACATGGGCCAACAACAATACCACGCGGACCGATACAATGAACGGAAAATACAAATATTTTGGACAGACGCGATTTCACGCGACACCGCCTCCCTTTGCGCGCCATCCGATAGACGAGAGGGATCTTCCCGTAGTCTATCGTTTCCCTCTCGAATACGTGTAAATGACAGCTGAGAAAGCGTATTCGTTGCTTCGAATTCGTTGCTTTTTGCGGATTATGTGATATTATAAGAATTACGAATCTCGTTCACAAATAACTTCTTTCACATCCCTATCACACGTTTCCCTTGAGACAAACTTAATTGTACGAAATATTCGTATCATATTAAATGCGCGAAAAGAAAACTAAAATCTTTCAAGATGTACTTAAAGTGCGTTTTAGTTTTTTTGATACGTTAGATTGAAGCAAAATTTTCTGCTTTTTACTGTTCAATTGAATTTTGTTTTGTTTTTGCAAAAGAGTGCTGTTACGTAATTTATCTTTTGCGAAGCAGAGATTAATTTATTGTTAACAAGTTGTCAACGATAAATTTATGTTAATCGAGTTTATTTTGTGTGGTATACACTATTCGTTTCTTCGTACGATTTTCGAGCCACCTGGTATGGTCTCAGAACCCATAAAACAAAATTTGTCAGCAGTTCCCTGCCGCCGTTGCCCTTTGCAGAGCGCATCATGACTTCGGAAATGACAGAGATTTTCGAAATTTCACGCCTATTACCATTGTCAATGGAGCAGATGCCGCATAACAAAAGGATGCGAGTCACTCGCACCTTTCCACGCATATTTCTAGGCCGTCATCCTTAATGCAGAAGTAGCTATATCTCTCAAAGATGTACTTATTATCTTTTAGAACTTTAATGTTTCTTTACGTGACAAATTACTCCAAAATAGAAAAAGAAACATGAAATATTCAGTTAAAGGAAACTCAATATTAAATAATTTTATTCCTTTTATTTATATATAGTCATACTGTAATATTATTACAAAGAAATAATATAAAAGAAATTAAATGAGCTTTTTTAAAATACAAATATACAATGGTAAAGGAAAATACAAATACAAATTACAATGGTAAAGGAAAAGAAGCAGGTCTATGCGCGATGACAGGCAGTCGATTTTAAACCTCTCTTTCTACTTTGGCGGCTGACATCGTATCGTATCCTTAAACGGCAAGCACTGACGTTTTTATCACGCGCTTGATTAAATCTCATCAATCTTTATTAGGCGACGAGGCTTCATATCGACAGCGGTGATTTCACGATGACGTTAACCGGGACCCCATGAAAACCCCCGTCGGAGCCATGAATACGTTTATGGTGGCGGAGGGTGAACCCCCTGCCGACGCTTGAAAACTCGCTAAGACAATATCCGCTCTTACCCCCGTTATCCCGCACTCGCCACGGTGTACGTGTCTTGCGTGGATTATCCCGTTGACCGGCGTAGTCGATTACATCCACAATTATTTGACAACTATATTATTTCATTTACAGCAGTATAAATGGCGGCTGATTTAAACCGTGTTTTGGTCTTATATACATTTTTAATATTGTTGAATACATCGCACCGATAAAGAAATATTATTAAAAAAACATAATAGATATAAGATTACTTTGACACATAACAAGAATCTTTTTTTTTTTATTAGATGTATGCAAATGAGGTATTTATTTATTGAGGACTAATCAAGAAATATCTCCAAGACTCAAAATTAACAGAAAAAAGATAAAAGAAATTTTAATTTTCTGTGTTGCTATCGATCACTATTTGAAAATTGCAGCAGACAAATATTTGGCGAGTAGATGCTCTAATAAATTGAATGTAAATAATTAAATTATTAATAATTGTACAATTACTGTTAATGATTCATTTATTGAAACGCGTTAGACGTTGCTTGTAACGAGCTTTACAACGAAGCCAACGTATAAAGCAGTCGTATAAAGATCCTCGTTATAGCAACTTTAATGATCCTTTGTATCGCGTTACGTTTTATCCCGCTTTATTGAATGTGCTTGTAAATAGAGTCTAAGTATTGGCGATATATCCGATTTAATGCTATCGCGCCTCTGTCTTACCTTCCATCTATGACTTTCTTCCGCGTTTCTTTTCCTCGTGTTTTCACATTATCTCAAATGGTTTTGTGCACATGACTAAATAAATAGCGCATAAAACGATGCATCGTGTGGCATTTAAAACGATGAAAATCTTCTGGATTTGTGTGCCCGTATTAAACTTTTACTTTCCTAATAACTATAATTCATCTATACGATTTAAAAAAATTTTTTAATTATATTATTTTTTTAAGTCAAGAATGAACGTGAAATTAGACAGAGGTTGGGAAAGGGAAAAAGAACAATGTTGACGAAGAAAGAGACAAATGAAATTAATGTGGTTTTTATGTTTTCACAATGTATTTGGCATCTCTGATGATGACAAAGCAATTTTATTTCAAAAATTTTGTTATTATAGTAATTATAATATAAAACTTAGGACAAGTGAAGCTTTTTTCAAAAATTATTAAAAATATTCTGCATTCTCTTCTATACCTGCATAGGTATGCTTTTTTAGTGTTAGCGCATATACGATACGTATTACACGTAACATCGACATTGCGCAATAAACTTTCTCTGGTAGCCAACGAGAAATCAATTCTCGTACCTACTTTAAGTGCGTTTACTGTTGCGACCCACCGGCCGACCATCAGCCTTTCATATGTTAATGATCAGACATCAGACCGCCAAGTCTAATATCGACTAACGTAATCCGGGCTTAAGGCTTACAAACCCCCGTGTATATATGTATATACCTCCTTTCTCTCTTACTCCAGTACTCGTTCTCGTTCACTCGGATGATGGTTTAGCTCGGGTTTCGCCTATATGACAAGTATATTACGTCGTGCGTTTATATCAATTAGCCTCTGACGTTTCGGGGGTGTGCTCGCTCGTGAGGCCGATGCTAAAAGGGTGCCGGGCGATGGCAAAGGGGGTGTTTTCCGTCGAACACACCCCTGGGGCATGCCCGTTTCCCCATTATCGAGGTAGGAATTCGTGAGCATCGCCGATTCTTTCGGCTGATTCGTGAAACAAGAAGTCGACTTTACTCTTAAGACGTAGAGATTGAGATATATGTTCAAGTACTTCTCTTCGGCAAATTTACTTTCTCTTCTCGGTCATTCTTAGATTCAACGCAAACTGTTTTTTTTTCCTTTGGCATTATTTGCAATAATTGAAACACTGATCGCTTTTTAGTGAAACGCATCTCGTAAACTTCCCAGATATGAATCGTCGATCGACACACATTATCTATCGCCCCTCGTCACATTGTGCCCATTACACCATCCAGAGACAAATTTCTTGAATGGGCGACGGCCATCGATCTCTCTTTCGAAAAGTAAAAAGGGAGGGAAGGGGAGAGGATAGAAAGAGAGAGACGAAACGAGATCGGAAAAAGCGACGGAAACACGGGACACGCCTCGTCGGAAGAGGGATCGCCTCTTTCTCTCGCGGGGCCTGGAAACGGGGTCCCCGACAAGGACCCTCCTTTCTGATGCCCCGTGCATCGTCGTTAAATGGATTTAAACGACCGCCTCGCCGACAATGCCAGCAACACGCAACCGAACTCGGGCAATGCGCACCAGCTGGCCGAAAATTTTGATTTATCATCGCTACGACTCTCATTCGAGACACGCGAGAAAAAGAATCCTAAGTACACACCTCTGGTCCCGTCGAGAATGCACTTATAACCGATCCGCCCCGTCTCGTGAATTTGCTATTTCGAGAAAGGAAAACGAGGCGAGAGAGTGTCAAACTTCTCTCGATTTAGAAAAAAACAAAAATCAATATCGATGTTTGAGAAGTTAGGTTTGTCTTTATTTAAAAAAATAGAAGCCAAAAAGTATATTTTTGTTTATAAGTTGTTAATATTAATCTAATCTTTAACATGGCGTGTCGCGCAAATCGGATAGATAAGATTATTGAAACGCTTATCTTTTAAACTATAATTTATTATTTGAAGAAAGTAAAATTGGAAAGCTCTTTTATTCCTCCATTATGTAAATTTTTCGCGTTGTAAAGTTATTTATCGAAGTCATGTTTTTAAAAAATAAAATTTGAATGGATGCGAGCCATCCTTGAACGAAACGACGGCCTATGGCGCGTCGACCCTTACGGTCATAAGAACACGGAAATTCGCGGCGCTTTGTGAATTTAATTTTATGTGAGCTTACCCTGGCAAAGGAAAAAAAATATCCATGGGGGGAGGGGTGATACCAATGAGGGCCAATACGACCGGAAACACGCGGGATCAAGAAAGAGGGGGGCTAGGATTCGACTGATACGAGTGCACTTTTACAAATGAAAACGTAAAGCCGTCCGCTGCTGATTTGCTGCTCGACCGAGCGGGTGATTCGCCGTCGTCATCGGGTTTGCGTCGCGGAAAAATTAAAGTCGCATCGTACACGAAAGTCGCGGCGTGCCGCGAGTGAACTCCGTTTTAAAAATATGTCTTTAAAATGGAGTGATGGTTCAAGGGCTGTTCTTGGGGTTGGAGCACCCTTCCGTTACCAATATTTGGAGAATCATTAGTATAACTGTTTAAATTGCGTGTCGAGAATATTATTTTTAGGAGGGAAGTCATCTTAGTATTATTTTGTTTCATTTATATTTTTAAATATTTATAAACTTTATTATCGAATTTATGTACTAAAAATTTTACTTGTACGTGAATTAAAGGAAATCATAATTTTTCGATGAATTAACTCAACCATTGAATTAAAAAAAATTCCTAATATAATTACAATAATATATACATTTTGTATTTCCGGTTTGTAACAATCATTAACCGTTTATATTCTATTTTAAGCCATTTCGCGAGAAATGAAGATAATGACGATTATGTACTTTGCCCATCGATAACTGTGTCATTGATCGCGCGTCAATGCTGAAATTCTTTGCGTTTAAAGGCCATTTCTTTCGAAATCGACGCTTTTCAGTCATCCCTAAACTGGTGAACAATGCCGCGGGTCACATCGACCATAACAATGGAAACATCCGGCCAATTGTCGCGCCCACCATATAGCGTGGACCATGGCCTATGCGTATAATTGTGGTCATGTTAGTCCCCCATTTGGGCGTGCATCGTGCTACCGTCATACTCGCTTTCTCCCTTCGTCAAAGGACATAGAATTTTACCTGGCTACCGCGGAAAAGTCAAAGCGATGAGAAACGCACTGGTTATGTTTTCATGCTGCTCGAAGAATTATGGAAAGAGCAAAGTAAAATGATCACGCGTGCTCGTCGCTGTAGAAATTTTTATCGAGAAATGTCAAAGTTTTATTGGCACCAATAGTATGGTCAATTTAACATTTGCTAAAATAAAGATAAAATTGAGATAATACGCACGAAATAACTATGATGTAAAAGAAAGTCGTCAATATTCACATAGACTTCTTCAAAATGACACTTTCTTATTTCATTAATATTTTTATTGTTTTATTAATATTTTATATTTATTAATATTTCAGTAATATTTTTCTCTTTCTTATTCTTTTCGTAATGCATTTAAATATAAAATCTGAGTGTAGCGTAAACTAGTGTATCTTATGATGAAACTATAAAATAGTAAAAATCATGTAGGATAAAATACCGTGTATTGTTATATGTAAGAGTGACTTTCTGCAATTTTACCAAGTTTACTGCACGTATATTGGGTTCGCGATCTTTTAACGGCTAGAATGCGTGCGAAAAAAGGCTGCGATCGTTTGCGCGAGCAAACGCGGCCCGTGAGACAATGGCTCGATATATGATGAGCTTCCACATTGGCTATTACGTTGCTTCCGGTAACACAAACCAGCACTTTGCTGGCATAACGCTGACACGGTGATGTTTAGGTCGGATCTTGATCTATTAAGGGGCTTATTCGCTCCCTTGTAAGCCACGCGCAGGATCTAGACACGCCAGTCAATTTGTTACAATTCTCGTCAATTCGGCCGCGAATGTCAGTTTAGTTGATTTCTTTACCCGAAATAATACATCAAACGTAGCGCGAATTCGCAGGCTGCCACAAACAAAAATCTCAGTGATGCGTAACCAGTTTGAACTGAGCGCTTATTGAACATTTTCATCTGTGTGATAAGAAATTATTTTTGTAATTTATTATCTTATCAGAGATCGTTCGAAAAGACGGAATATAATAACAAAGATATGAATTTTCAATTTCAATAACATTGTAGGTAAATGATTGGTAATTATGCACCTTTTTCATTGACGTCTATCACTACCGATTTGTCAGATTTATTTCTGGCAGTATTACTGAATGAAAATTACAAAAAGTTCTACAGAGATTATACAATATATCTAGGTTCGCACTTCATATTTCCAAAATATATGGCAACATGCTATTACATATTTGTCGGAAGTTTTCATAATTTGTTGCTGAAGGAGTTCTTAAACGGCCTTATTCTTGATGAAAGCACCTCTTTAAGTCTAATTAACTGCAATAGAGTGCTGCATTCACCTGACATTAGAAATTCTTGTTTGCGCTCGTAACATCACGCGAAAATAATATAATAATTGCCTTAATGTCATTTAATTTTATCAGTTCTCGAAAAACTGTTTCTTTGAAATGATTTTCTTTTTCTATAAATATACGAAAGGTTTAATTTTCTCTATTACACATTTTTTATTTTTTATTTCTTAATATTATCTTTTTTAGCTGTTAATTGTTTTTGTGAATTAATGTCGAAAACTATGACGAAGCGTTAATCAAAATATCTTTCTTGAATAAGAATTAGTTGAAATTTAAAAAAATTTATGCAATAGATTCATAAATGTTCTTTTAATCTAGAATGTTTTGTAACGTTAAAATTAGGAATTTTATTATTAATTCATATTATTTTCTGTTCCTTTTGAATACTAAATGCACAAGAAAGTTAAGAAAGAAAGATATATTAAAGATATTAAGAAAATACAGAAACATACAAATGATTAGTAAAAATATTTCAAAAGCGATGATCAGTTTAAAAGTATCTCAAGTAAAATTTGATATTTTTACGTACAATGTAGATAATAAATGGTAGAACATTCTGCGATCTAGAGTTCCTCTCTCTCCCAGTCTGCAGTTTAGCAAATTTCACCAGCGTTTATTCTCATTTTGCGCAAAAGCCGCCGGAAATAATTCTTGATATAACGGGCGAGATATACGTTGCTCTGACAATAATGTCGTCGTCAGAGAGTGTCGATAACTGAGAGTCCTCCGGCTTCTCCTTCACTCTTTCCCCTCCTCTTTCTCTTCTTTTCTCTTCTCTCTCCTTCTCTCTTTTTCGCCTCTTTTCGCCCCTGAGCCTAGGGGTGTGCTTTCCGGGGTAGTAGCCGCGCTATCGACCACTGTCGCGAAAGCCACGCCTTTGCCCAGGTGAGCATTCAGGGAGCTGTTTCCACCCTTCTCTCTAGGGTGGTATATTCCATACACGCGCACGCATACTCACACACGTGAAATGTACGCGCGTTCACTTTGGCACATCATAACTAACTTTAATGCAACTCGAGAGAAAGAACGAAACCTTTCGATGTACAATACTGTGCCGCTATTCCGTTATCTAGAATGGATCTTTTAATAGGAACTTATACCGATATGAAAATTAATTTAACTCGTTGCGTTTTGTCCGAGAAAATTTCAATACAAATAAGTTACGATTTCTTTTCTCAGAAAATCGACATATCGAATAATCCTAGAACTATGAACCATTCAAAGACAAGAAGTTTCGATTCAAATACAAGGCTTTACTTTTTTTACATAATTTCTTACATGAAATCTTTAATAACGTTTTAAATACACATTTGTCAAATATTCAATATTTAAATTTAAAATTTTGTCAATTATTAATTAATTTTAATGTTTCTAATTATATTTTGTTAGATAAAAAATTACTTTAATTTTTCACCAGAATTATTTTTAAATTTATATATATGCTATTAGACATCTCGTTATTAAACAACAATATAAATTTTCTTTTCGTTTTATGCGCATTTGAATAGATTTCTGATATGCAATATTTTATCGCGGGCAAACGTGACCTAACGTAGCAACAGATTTGATTTCCATGAATATGCTGGTATTTATTCGCTGGGTGTCCACGTTTAACAGGCTTATCCATAGTACAGTAAACGCGGCATTGTGTCTCAATTCGAGTAAATGCTGGCTTATGACTACCATCAGCTGAGGGGGGAAAGCTGCAGCCGGTGCACCGCGGGATTTCCGTGAAGAAATATTTGGGAGAAATTGAGCGGCAAATCAATGCACGCGCTAACGCCCATCATGAATGCGCCGTGTTTTCATGGAGTTTTCAGCGGACGAAAATCCCACCGGATAATCGCTCGCGTCTCCTACGCGTCGTTTCTTAAATCCTCCTCGCTGCACGCGTTATTGTCCACGATGAGAAGCAAACGTTCAAGCGATTACTACGGTTCGATATGTTCAGAAACGATCAATACTTTTTTTTTTATTATTAAAGGGACCTAGGAAAACATCGCGAATTTGCGCACAATTTGGTAGTTGCTGATTATGTGAAAATTAATAAATAAATATTGGTGCACAGTGTTTAATGGATTAAAGATTGATTATAAATTTATAAAAACATTAATATTTTATTTTTATCTATAAAATCTTTATATTGTTTTTTCCGTTGTGTATCGAAATAATCCATCTATAATTCGCCCATAAAAAATCAGGATCACTTTATTTCTACATGAAATTAAATGAGCAAATCTTTTTATATTCACAGTAGACATACATTAGAGCGCATGATTCATTATCTATTCGCGATACACGTTTTATTATACTCTCAAGTGTGCTTTTATACATTTCGTGGTACGTTAGGACGTAGGAAGAAACGATAGGATCGCGGGAAATATGGTGACAGCGTGTCACCGCCGTCATTGTCGGTGATTCCCGAACGATTTTGTACATATATCGGCGTAACCATCGGTTAATGGTTTAAGCGCGTGTGCACCCCATTGTCACGGGCGAAATAACCCCGATGGGGCGTGGGAGGGTCGTCCGACACGTCCTCGTGGAATTAGGGTGCTCCGACCGGGTGCGTATTGCCCGGCACGGGCTCTTGATCATCCTCGCCGTCCTTTAAGAGCTTTTCAAATTTTCATAAATCCCGATAAGTACAATAGAATGGAAAAATTTAATTCAATCTTTGACATAACGTCTAGGTTTATAGGCTTACTAACAAATGACACTTAAAACTCAATATTACCGTGTGTATGAGAATGATTATAATACGACGCTACAAAATTTAATTCCTAATGATATCTGAACGTTTTAATAAATTTTGTCAGTGAGAAAATACACACTTAAGAGTGGAATTTTTTATAGTTCTTAAAATTCAGTTTATCACATTTAGCTTATAACGATTTCCTGCATTTAATCTTTAAGTTGTAAAGTCACGTGGCGGAGACACCTCGGGCGATAGATACAACTTTGAGTAAATCACGACTGTCACCGCTCGTGAAAGTGGAAGAAAAAGTTGTCCCGTTCTGAAACGGGCAGCTCGTTTAAGCAGATTTAGCCGCGAAACCGGGAAACGTTTAAGAGGGCGAAGGGCTTCGTAAGGAGACTGGTGCAAAGTAGTCGGGATTAAAAGGGCCAGAAAAAAAACTCTCATCCTCCTCGGCACGGTTCCAATTTTTCTTCACAATTCCGCAGGCAAAAGGATCTATTGTATCGCCATGTTGTATCTCGAAATAACCTCTAGTGAGAATCGATATATTTTTCCATGACGCATCATACCCTTCGCGTGATTCTCATTGATCGCCGCTGCGAATCACGCGATAGCTTTTCTGGAAACACCCCGGCTACATAGGTCGTTACAAAGCGAAGTTATTAACATATTTTATTTTTTGTTTGAAAAGCGTGATAAAAAAATTCAAAGATTTTTGCTTTTATAACATTTTACATTAATGTTAAAACTTTTATCACACGTGTTAGAAATTATTTTAATAATATAAAAATAAATTTAATGATTAAGAGAGAAAGATGAAAAATAATCAGAAGAAATATAATTCTTACAATTGAGGAATATATAATATTAGGAATATTAATATTTAAAATTTTGTCATTGAAAATGAAGAATTATATGACTTTTGAAAGCGTAAAAAAATGTTTCGAAACGATGATGTGCTTATTTCTGACAAAACAGTAATTACGTAGGACCGCTTCTCCCCTGGTTGATATTAATCGAAATGCCGTGCATATCGAATGTCAATGTTTGATCACTTAACTATGACTAACGACCTGCTAACTGTCGTTTAACCATGGTTCTGTTTGTTCAATCCACGTTTAATCGTTTCGTGCACGCGTTTCGTTCAAACAAACGACTCGACTTTTCGTTCCCAAAGGATGCGGAAAGCGGAATTTACTTTGGGTGCAAATAGTGCACACCCTACGAAAATTGTGCTTTTCAAAATGTGCGATTTAGAACAATATACTTGTGAAATTGTTCTTCTTTCATCAGTAATTATAAGATTTGATTAGTGGTAAGAGACATGTTACAGTTTGACAGAGAATTCTAGTTAAAAACTAAAAAAAAATATTTGATGTTGAATCATAAAAAGTTATTAAAAAGATATTTTAGAAAATTATACAACTTTTGATAAATGGAAATCGCATATCAACTGTGATGTAAGATAAATTGATACAGGACTTCGTAGATGGAAGAAAACGAAAGAAACTATTATATATTAAATATTGATTGACACATCACGCACGTTGCAATCAAAAACAAGAGATAGCGTGGAAAGAGAAGGAGCGAAAGGGAAGGGTGAAAGGGACTGAAAAACAAATCAGTTTTCCGTACGGTACTTTATTGATTAAGTAATCTTAATACATCGCTGGGCCGCAATGTACCATAAAGAGAGCGGAACCGGAAACGATCCATTCTTAGCAGGGAATATGCTTTGTCGGCGGTGGTCGCTCTCGCCGCTCCGAATTTCTGCTTTGATTAATCTACCTCGACTTTTTCTACCCGCGAAAGAGACTTATCATCTCGACTGGCGATGCACGACTCTCTGGCAAGCTTCCAGAGCGTACTCTGCACTCTCAGGTTGTTACCGTTTCGAGATATCGCGCGGGATGTTACGGGAAAAGTCGGTGTGCCCTTATGAATCCCGGCCACGTTGCCAAAACGCGACAAGAAAACCGCCAAGACCACTGTTATTGCAGTATACAAGTTGCGTCGGAAAGCATCGAGTTTCGGTGAATTGCGACAATAGGAAACTCGAAGAAAGCAATTCGTTGTTTGTCCCCTGCAAAATAGCCAAACATGTTGTGACGACGTTTTTCTGCAACATCTTTCGAGAATATTTAGATCAAAGCTCTCGCGAAAAAGAAATAAGTTTTGTACTGTCAACTTCAGGAAAGTTGAAACGGATACCAGAGACAAATAGCGTTCGCGAAACGTAGAATAGAACTCTGTGTTTCAATTATCTTACACAATTATTACAACTAGGTGCGTCACTCCTCATCGCGTATTTCTCAACCACTATTCCAAATTGTGATATATTTAAGCCGGTCACCGGTAAATCACTGGTCCCAAATTGCCGCTGTCAACGTACGAACCGTGCGTATTTTTCTCGTCTCGTAATCCCGGGGAATTTACACACAATCTCAGGACGCGACGGATCGAGATCCATCTACGGCACGCCCGACAATGTTTGCACGACAACGCTCTCGAGCAACGCCAACGACGGTCGACGATTCGACCGTTCGACATCCGTCCGACTCCTTTGAAACTCCTAACAGCACAATAAACTGCCCGCGGCGGAAAGTTTTCGGGATTGAAAAAGTTTCGTCCGAACTTCTGCCACCCCTCGACGCGGACGGACATTCAGATTTCCGTCGGACATACCGAGAGAATACCGATCGAACGAGTACTAAACGCGCCTTTCACTCGATTCTGAACAAAAACACGTCGAACCCGAAATAAGTTAACGTCGATGACTTATTCTCCACGGTATTTTGGCATATGCATTTCACGATGTCTTCTTTTTAAGGCTTGCAGGCGGGTAACAAGGCTATGAGACGTGTAACGAAAGTTTGGATAATATATTTTGTTGTAAAATAATTATTCGTTACGGTTACGTAATAATGGTTTGCAATAATATTTAAATTTGAGATAGTATTAAAAATGGCACGATCAGTGATGATATTACATTGATATTTATGAAAACTATGACTTTATGATTGTTAAAGTTGATGTAAAACGCAGTAAATGCAAACAAAGGCCGCTGAACGGCGTGACCGGGGGATGGAAAAGAGCAACGTTGACTCGGAATCGATACCAATTAGGATGCTTCTTCCGGTCACGCGACTTAGCACCCTGGCATAATGTCGGCACGTGCCGCGAGCGTAGGCCTTTAAAAAAAAAATGATAAAAAGGGAACATCGCTTCCGGTTCCAACGGTAACCGGAACAATGGCGGTTCGCTGAAATTTGGTTTAGTGATTTCAAGAGTTATCGAAGATCGTACTGCGTTTGTCACAATTCTATCGAAACAATCACCAACGTTCATACTCGCAAAGCGTGAGAACAGGTATGGAGATATAGATATCAAAGCAAAATATTGTTGAACGTATGACTCAAAATACAATAGGAAAAATAATACATATATAGCTATGTAGCTTAATATTATTTATTCTTAATAAAAAAAAGAAGGTTTAAACAGAACAATATTTTTTCAGCTAAAAAGATCTAAATGCATTAAAATTAATTTACCAGTGATATATTATTGATTAAAGTGATAATATATAAAATTCAGATAGACGCGTATCTCATTTGGACATCCATTCACCGGTCGTAGTTTTACGTATCGATGGACCGATTAAGAGAGGCTTGCGATAGCCGCTACGAAGGGGTAGAGGGTTAAAAGAGTCCACGCAAACATCTCGTACATTATACGAAATTTCCACCCCACGGAAACCAGCCAATAAAACACCCCCGGAACACGTCGTCCACTCGTCCTCCCTCTCTTTGTGTGCCCATAACTGCATTGTCAAAGTTTTTTTCTTTTTTTTTTTCGGCGACGTTCATCCTCGTTCTCTTCCTTCATTCGTTCTCCACCACCCCCTCCCCATCCCCCGCCTCCCTTGTCGTTCTGTATTTTTCCTTTTTTTTTTCTTGGGTTCTCGAAGAGCGCGCACACCCCCTCGATTACATTCGGAAATATTAGGGGACGTCCCGTCGCTCGACAAACTATCAATTTATTTTCGGCTATTGATTGGCACGACTTCGGCGCGATACACTGACCCTGCGAAATTTTTATCTCGCATGCATCTTCTCGATAGTCGCGCACTGCGATGCTATAAATATTCGACAGTTCGAACGATCTGTTTTGTGCGTTGCCGTATAAATAATGTTTGCCATTATTTTTACAATAATTTTTGTCGAATTGTAAAAAATACTAAAAATATAATAGAAACTAAAAAGTGGGAAATAAATGAAAAATATTTTTGAAGACAAGGTTCGACTAAAGATCGTTAGGTCAAAGCTTGCGAGCGCTAAGCGGTAAAACATGCTCCTTGCCGGCGCGGTAGGTACGTGGAGTAAAAGTCGGTGGACTATGTCCAAATCTATAGATTACGGCTGGTCATATAAATCATAGACTTGGGCTCGGTAGCGGGTTGAATGTTATCTCCCGCTTCCGGTTCGGCGCACCGCCGACATTTCGCGCACACCGCCGCTCGCCGCTCGGAATATTCTACGTGTGGGGACAGTTTCGTTTTGTACACAGCAGCAGGAGAAATCGCCACAAAGCATATGCTGCCCGCTGTCCACTCCATTTACCTCGTTACATCATTCGCCGTGATGCAGCATGGGGAGATAAGGGACGCGGAGGGACCAAGGAAACCCTTTGTATCGTCCCGCTTCGATAGGAGAAGTGGAGCAGCGATAGATATTCCTAAGTGCATCCTAATTTATGCCTCGTACACGGTTCATGTATTTGCAGCGCAATGTGCGAGATTACTCGCAAATCAATTTTCAACTTTCTTTATGATATATTTAATATTCTCGATTAAAATTATAAGAAAGATAGAATATAGTTATAAATAGGTAGTTAAATATAATTTAGATTACAAGGGATAAAAATTTTTGATGACACACTATCGCTTGATAATTCATATAGATATGATTAATCATTATTCCTGTTTTGGCACGTTAACGTTTTTCACGAAACTCAACTGATTAATAAAATTCCCCAGAGCTGATATTGATCGCGCTTTATTACATGACTGCAATCAGATGAGATTGCATGACCGTGAATTGATTATTTTAATCGCAAAAGGAAATTGATAAGAAATTTAAATTCTTTATCAGTTTCTTGTCGATCGAGTTAGTTATTCGACCCATGTATATGTGACATCATAATGCGAATAATGAAAAGTTTTTCTGAGGGTCGCAGAAGTCAAACGTGATCCCCATCGAGACTCGATAGGGCGCCCTCAGGAAATCTAAACCGGTAACAAGATGGCTGCTCGGAAACGGAAACCGGAAACTTGTCACTCAAGCTACGCGGACTTCCGGCGTGTCGTGAAAAAAAGGGAAGCGGTTCTGGAACGGACGAGGAAAGGAAGAGAGAGAGAGAGAGAGAGAAAGAAAGGGGAAAGGATAGAATTATTTCAAATGTATTGTTTCATTATATTCCCTGTTAAAAGCAAAGAAAGAACACTTTGTTATCAGTAAAATCTTTGAATTTTCTGTTATGTCTTTTTCTATATTTTATATTTTTATAGATTTCTGTAGTTTTATAAAATTATATCAGTAAGATAATGTAAAGAGAGAGAAAATTATGCACATTTAGATATTAAGAATTTACATTTCAATTTGATGTAGATGAATTATTTTAAAAACAATTTTGATGCGACGGAATTATGAAAAAATTAATTTCAAACCTTTAATTGTTTGTTTTTTTTTTATAAAGAGATGAGAAATGAAAGTAAGAGAGAAAGAAAAAAGGAGAAAAGGCATGGATTGATTTTGGCATGGAAAGATAAAATTAATAAGAAAAAACAGACAGTAAATATTTGATTTCTTAAGATCCAGATTTATTAAATATTCTGATATATTAGTTTACTATATATTATACACAATGTACATATATACAGCTTACAACTACAATAATTAATTAAGTAAGGATGAAACATTGGGATATTTCTGTGATTGCTCGCGCAGTGTTAGGACCTCGCATATAATTTAATTATTGTAATATTACAATAATTGTGAAACATATTATTATATTAGTATAATACAAACACATTATTTTAAGATTCAAATATTTTAAATTTAAAATAGTGATTTACAAAGTCTAATCTAATATCAACAAAATTTTGCTCTTGTAGCAAATTTTTTTTCTTTCAATTAAATTTCTAATATTTTTCAAAGTACGTATTTATTTATATAAATTATTAACAAACACATTGATATCTATCGGAATAAATTTTTTTCTGATCTTTATTTTGATACAAATATTCAACTCTATTGTACGCTATAAAAATTACGTACTCATTAAGTACATTTAAAAACAAGTCTCTGCTTCTTTTTTTATACAAAATCTATTACGAGACATGAAAAATATCAGAAATCACAAAATTATGTAACTCTATCTTGCAAGTATAAAATTCTCTACTTTGAAATTTTATCAAATACATATATTGCAAATTTTTTGACGACACGAAGAAAAACCGTGCATAGTTTATATTAGCTATGTATATGAATCGTGAAGAAATGCCTATGTCATAGAAATTTTTTGACGTTCGAATTAATAGATCATAATTGAGCTATAAATTCGATCTCGATCTATTGTGGCAGTAATCCATTTTCGTGCGGATTTTCAGAAAGAGTTAAATGCGCGTGAATTATGCAATATGAAGACGACACTATTAGACGACCTTATGCATTTTATGATTCAATTGAAACTCTTTGCACTTATGAGATATTGTTTCTTGTGACACACGTTTTAAGGACTAATTTGAAATCTACATACGTGAGTCATTATAATGTGTAACAGTTTGTACAAATAGCTTATTTCGTAAGAATGCGACATCGATATCGTCTAGTGAAAGGACTCCGCATAATTCTTATGGATTTTGGCTCTCGGTTTAATTGACTGTAATATATTATAGTTTTTAACACTCATATTTTTTAACTTGGAATATTACTAAAATAATAATAAAATATAACATTTTAAATGGCTGTAACTATAACCATTTTATAGAGACTTTTGATTAGTGAGTCAAGAACGATAAGATACTGCAGTTGCAATTAATTTTATCGCAAACCAGAACTCATAAGAATTGTGCTTTTTTCTACATGCTTTTTATATTTATAATTATTTACCTATTTACGTCAAACTAATTCATTAGACGCGAAAGCGATCTTTGGTTTCTGCCAATATTCATACTCTAATTTTTTTATAAATATCAACACTTGTCGTAAAATCTTTCAAGTGACCGCATTGTTAGATATCATTTATCTTCAATTGAAGAAATTACAAATTATGTTTTTAATTATCTACAGCACTTGATTATACCTTTAAAGGTTTATCAATTTTTGAATTATCAATATCAACATTTTGTTTTTTAAAGTAAACGATTGTGCATATGTATTAAGTATTCTACACAAGTGACTAAATAGTCGCGATGTTTACTCGTTTTAAGGAATGGGATTAAAATCCCATTGTAATATTTTTCAGGGTATAGTTGTACATAGATCAATTAACTTTCTTAGGTTTCTTTGCATTGCATGTAAGAGATATACTTACCCATAATTGTCTAAGTTTTTCCGAATTTTCGAAATTATGCTGTTTTGTTTGCTAAATCTTGGCGTATATTCATTATAACAAATCATCAATTATCGAAAAAATACATCAACTTAAACAAATATCTATTGTTATCGCAAAACGTTTTCCAATTTTCGTTTTCTAGCATCATGACGAAAGTTCAAAGATAATTGGATAACGGGTATATTGATAGAAAGATTTAGAAAAATTTATATTTAAAGAAAATTGATACTTTTAACTTTTCTTTTATCTTTGACGGGCTATTTATCGCGCACGAATAATGTAATAAATGATTTTAGTTCTGCTTTGGATTCGTTGAATGTGCCTATTAAACATTTTTGAAAATGTGTTTCGTAAAACGTCGTACTTCATCCAATTTTACTTTGGAAAGTCCGATGCGTTTTTTAAAATACATCCGATGATTAAACACGTCGTCAAATTCAGAAATAATTTAGCTTTTTATTATATAACTATATCTGTAATTTCATTGCATGAAGAGTTTAAGTAGATATGCACCAGTTATACACTAGAAGTCGAACGTAAGAACCAATGTCCCAAAATTAATTTCGTCAATCATTTTCAACTAATACTTGTTCACTAGTTAATTTTTCATTCTTCTACACACAGTATCGATGATATTGACGATTATAACGATTTATAAGTATCATCATTATCGTATATTATCAAAAATCTGCGAACGCCTTTTAACAGATTCAACATCACTGCCATGAAATCTTTCATGACTTTCAGCTTGAATTTCTTCTTTATCTATCGCCTCAGTCTTTATGACTTTTCGTCGCAATAGTCTCTTCATCGGCAATTGCTATCGACTCGCGCAATAATCATCGATTAGCGTGAATCACCACGGATTGCTTCAAATCGTTTCATTACAGTTAGCTAGGTTAGCTACCTTACCACCAATATTTCTGCATGTACGGTCCCATAGGGACTTGACCGCTTCCAGGATAGGCGGTAGGTTCCATCAGCTTGGATTGGCAAGGTTTGCCGTCTCTCACCAGCACCGGCACGGCGACTCTTCTGGGTGAACAGCCGCTGCCGCCGGCCTCGACGCGTTCGCTCGCCGCCCTCTTCGTCTTATACCTGTGATTCTGGAACCAGATCTTCACCTGGGTCGGCGTGAGGCGAATGATAGAGGCCAAGTGCTCTCGCTCGGGCGCGCTCAGATAACGTTGCTGACGGAAACGTCGTTCCAGCTCGAAAGTCTGTGCTTTGGAGAATAGCACGCGTCGCTTGCGTTTCTTGTGTTCGGTCTCGTGGGGTTGCGTCGTCTCGTTACCGGTTTGCTGCTCGTCCTCGAAGTCCTGTGACTCTTCGTCCTTCGATGACTCGTGACTGTTTTCCTGCTGCGACGGGAACGACATATCCGAGATCGCCGGGCTCGTCGAATCCGGTTGTTGAAGGACTGAAAATACGAAGAAGGGAAAAACTAAGATAACGTTTTAAAAGGATTTTGTTTTTATTACATCTTTAATTTAACGCGAAATGTTGATTGAAAAAAGTTAATTCTTTTATTATCAATTAAATTGATCTTGTTATAAATTTTGTAGCGAATTAGATAAACTGTTGATGTAGTTAGGCTATCATCAAAATAAGTTAGATGGAGTGATAGTGTAGCACAAGTTTAGTAATCAACTCAATTACTTGATTGATGTTAACGAACTGCAGCTGCATTTCGATTCAGCCAACGCCGATTGCTCTTAGCGTTGATTACCGGCAGATGCTAGCCTGCATTGATTTTTTAATAGTTCTTCTAATCGCACTATAGACGGTTGACTTTCGCAGTCGTTTGTATGTTGAGTTAAATTTTCCGTTTTTCAGTTTTTTTATAAATATAAAACTTTTTATCTATCAATAATACATCTTCTATTTTCAATATCTAAACTTTTGTTTTATGACACTGAATAACGAGAGAATTTATTTAATTAGTTGTGAGAATAGAAGCGGTCGAATATACAAACTGTTATTATAATTTGCAATTTAACGCGACATAATGAAGGATTAAATTTAAACAATACGTAAAATATGAAACGATGATGAAGCAAATGTCATTTTGCTGACGCGGTAATTATGCTACGAGAAATACATATACAATAACTTCATTTAGCAAAGTGTGAGTAAATGTTACGACCCGACCGAGATACCGGCTAATTTCGTGTACAACGTCGGGATGCTGGCTTTCGTCGTAGTACAATATGCTTTTGTGAGCGACCCCTGAAACCCGCTTGGGGAGGGTGTGAACCAATATAAAGCCTATTTGATACCCCTGCTGGACCCCATGGGATCAACCATATCATTTTCATGGGAGATTAGACCGTGCTCGCAGTCGCACTGTGATTTCAATTAGACACTCGCCGTCGATTAATGTCTCCGAAGAAAGTTACGCAACGGCGAAGAAAAGGATAATATGGCGTGTTTTTTTCATCATTTATTAAAAATCAGTTTTTCCCACGGGACCTTAATCTTTGAGCGAATTGAAGATATATATACGACTGCTGTTATTTGGATTCATTTATCGAAGAATTTAGCGCGAAAAACAGATCAATGATTGATTTAATCTAATAACTTCTTTCTAATATAAAATTAAAAGTAGAAAAAACTTTATGCCTCGTTTGAAATTATAATTATACCATATCTAATGCGATGAAAGAATGTTGCAAAATCTAGCTCGTATACAGTTTTCCAAAATCATTCCAGACGTATTACCTCTGTCTAAACTTTTATACATATAAATCAGTTTCGAAGAGGATTCAGTAATACGCTATCCACTGAACAATGTAAACGTTCGATATAAAAAAGATCCACTCAATCGTGTTCTTCTCCCCTCTTTACCTGCTACAGAACCGCAATTATTCGCGCGCGATGCGTTTCTTAACGGTTCGACGCGTTGCCTGGATTTCTCGCTCGTGCAAATCGTGATCGCGGAAAAAGGAGACGGGAACGCGGGATAGGTCGCTGACGAATTTTTTGGGCGTGACGATACCGATTCATTGGGGGGGCCGGGGACACGGGACCCCTCTCTCGCATCTGTCCCCGACTCAACATCTGTCCTCTTTCGCGGACCAATCACTGTGCGGTACCCACGAGGACCTTTTACAGAACCATTAGATCCTGCTTAACCCTCGCGGACCAATTGTAGGGTGCTAAATAAATAAGGGTTTCTCGCACCCCCTTGCCCCGTCCGCCCGCAAAAGCGCGTGTGCGTCCTTTTTGCGCGCACTAGCGAGAAAAGAAGGCGAGAAAACTTGCCCCTTCGAACGACACTAACTGCAATGTGATCGAAGCCAGATCTCATTCCTACTTCCTTGTAAGTGACTACTTTAATAATGCAATCAGAATAATTTATTTATATAAGTTTATAATTCCTTGATACAATTAAACATTCTCTTAAAATTACGCGAGGAATGTTAATAACGTCGCTGTCGCGTATTCCCGATTTAGATAATTAAATAAAGAATATAAAGAATTCTATTTAGCCACTCACCATTTACTTCCTCCAAAGGTTGAGGTAATGCCGACGGTAGTGCTGGTCCAGTTGGCCATCCTAATAATCCTGGTGGAGGCGGTGGTAGCGTACCCCTATTCAGATTAGCGTGCATAGGTTGCAACATGGCGGTTGTGTGCTCCAGAAATTGCTGGTAAGCCGACGGCACGTCATTGGCTGTTGGTAAAACCGTTGTAGTACCTAGAATATAAAATCCCAATAAATTTATTAATTTTTTCCTGTATGAAAATATGTGCACTGAGGAAAAAAAATTGTTAACTTGAATTTTTTAACTCGATAAAATTTTTTTCACTTCAAGCATTTATGTATTTGACTTAAATACATAAAATACTTACACTTCAGTTTAAACAATTGTATATTTAACTTAATTATATTCGTACATATATATTTAACTCAAATACATAATTTCTTGAACTGAAGAAATTTAATCTAATTGAAAAATTTAGTCAACACCTTTTTTTCTCAGTGTAGCAAAGAATTTTCTAAAACCTTACAACTTTCTCAATTTTATAATTACATTAATTTAATTAAAACAAATTGATGTCAAGTTGATTTACATTTTGAGATAAGAAAACTGTATTGTATACTTCGTAAATTTGGTCACTTTCAAATTACAATAGATTAATGTCAGAGTTTTTTTTTAACTGTACTTAGTATAATAATGCTATCAATTTCTTTTAATTACGTTTAGTTAATATAATAATTTTTCACATTACCTTGCACATCTTGTTCTTCTTGCGATGGTTTGGCATCGTTCAACTCCAAAATGTCACTGATGGCGAAACCGGAGGTTCTAGCCGGCATTTTCATACTTTCCAGTAGCCTGTAACAAAAAAATTACACAACTACTATAATTCTAACGTTAAAGAAATATTAAATAGCATTAGAAGAAATTAAAAAAAATTTTTAATTACATGCATACTGTACAGAATTTTTATGTAAGATAAGTTTACATATGAAAGTAATGTACAATTATCGGATTACATAGAGCCTAATTTGTATGCAATTGGTAAGATACTTGTTAATGCCTCAAAATTTTTTCACATTACGTATTTATTACGATATTAGATATTAAAATTTATTAGTTTTTACTAATCTTTATTAATATAATAATGAATATATTGATATGTTTTAAGTGTTAAAACGTTACAGTAAATTACAATAATACTCTGTCAGTGATTAATTAATATTTTGCTTATTTTTGCATTTCTTTTATTTTAATAAATTTAATATTTTTTAATAAATTTATATTCTGTATATTTGCAATAAGATTGGATAGAAGGTATGTTGCGCGGTCGGAATTCGCGAGTTGGATGTGAATACACAAAGGTCACTCCTTGACGAAAAGATTTAATTTTCGAGATCACCGCCGGTCTCGGAAGCTGTGTAACGACCGTCAAAAAGCCACTGGTCCTTTTAAGACCCGATTAGAAATGTCTTTAAAAGCACAATACCTGTGCGCGTTTGATCACAAGCAACCTGTCTTCGGACCTGTGTATAGAAGTGAATTTTTGGGTTTGCTTGCTAAGCCGTACGAGCTATTATCACGTCACGTTCGACCATACGTTTCAAATATTCTTGGCACGAAGCACGGATGTTTTCATATAAGCTTTTTTCGAATCACACATTCTTTACAAATAGCCGTTAGGAAACTTTGATGGGTACAAAAAGTTTGCGACGGATTGATTTCACTTTTTGGTTACGAACGTGATTTTGGTGAATGTTGATCGCATTGACGCGGTTTTTATTTAACGTGGTTCTATAGCTACATAAATACTCATATATAAATTTAATTTATTTATTTATTTTATCAAATATATATTTTAGTTTAATTATGTAAAATCAAATTAAAATATTGGTAAAACTATTATTAATCGAGTTTTTCACAAAAAGCCAATAATTATTCTGAAGTTCTAGCGTTGAAATCGCGGGCGATTTCAATTACTCCAATTACAATGTCTTTTACATTATTATAATTTTGTCATCAGAAAATTATTGAATAGTACGAACTTAGCTTTCATCACGTGTTTATGATGGAAATTCTATTATCCGAACTAATTGAGATAAATAACTGGTTTAAATAATCAGCCGATTACATAAAAAAACACAAGAAGTTTATTGTATGATCTCTTTTGTGAATATAAGACAAGACAAAAATTATAAATTATTGTCTACACTAGAATTCTATTACTGTATATTATCATCTGTAGATTTTAGATTACTGGTATTGATGATCTCAAAAGATACATGAAGCCTAAACATGCTTGAGTAAGCTAACGCTGTTTATTTTGGTTTCTTAGATGGCATTTGACTAATTTTAATAATATTAAACGTTATGTTAAAAAGAACGTTTAGAAACATTTAAAACGACAAATGAATCCCAAAGAACAAATTAAGGAGATTAAATTTACATATATAATAAAGTAATATATTTCAAAACGTAAATTTTAAAATACAAATTACTCAATACATATTTAAAAAATGATAAATAATGCTTTTATTTATTAAAATTAAATATTTAAATAATATAATTCTCTCTTATATTACATTTGTATAATATTATCTGTTAATATTTAAACATCTAAGAGTTTAATATCATTGTCTTGTCATGTAAAATGTCAAGTATTTAGTAGTGATTTTTCGATGTCGCGTGTAAGATTTAATCGATAAGTAATACGTGTTTCAGTAAGCATCAAGGATATCATAACTGACCGGATATTTAGCGATATTGCACGATAATATGCGATATATCTTAATGAAGTCACGTGTGAAAGAACTCGAGGGTCGCAAAAATGCGACGCGTGAAGACTTATTCATCAGACACTTTACCTGTTTATCGTACAAATTAAAATTTAATAGCTTGTTCTTATACCGATTTTATAGAGAAATTAGTTATCATTCATAATTAATTTAATTATTTGATTTGCGCGTCGATATTCTCTTATCTTCTTAAGGTTTAAATAATTTTAAGAAAGAAATTAAAAAGAGGAAAAGAACTAAATATATCAATCTTTCATTAATTTTATTTACCTAGTGTTTAATGCGAGCTGACTGTACCAGACATGATTCAAAAGACTCGCCGGATACGGTAGTAACGGCCAAGGTAAAAGCTTATTTTTATCTGCCATTTTGAGGAAATATTGAAGATTTCAAAGAGTTCTTATTGGCATCGATACATGTTACACTTTTCAATGATGGCACATCTTCCGATTAAAAAAATCTCTCTTAATTCAATACGTATTCAATTTCTGTCTATAACTTTTGTTTTCTTCACTCTCTTGATTTGAAATTATTCTTCTTCTCTTAATAATTCAGAGGATCTTTCCTTTCATTATTTCATTTTTTGTTCTTGCCCTTCACTCGCTTTACATATTACGGATAGAAGCTACGGATGAAATTTTTGTCTTCGATCCACCACGTATTTTTAATCTACTTGTTTTTACTTCAAGAAAATTGACAGTGCAATGTGCATTACATCTTTTTTATGGTATATTTTTTCATTTTTACTGGCTTGAGTAATTTTTCTTTAGAAATCTTTTCTGTCTCTTAAATTTTTCACGATTGCCACTTCTCGTAATCTTCTTGATTCTCCTCTGTTTTTCACTTTCTTCCTTTATCACACAACACTGTCGTAGGTCTCTAGTTTATACAAATAACTTTGACTTTTCACACAATAACAGTTTGGATGTGCGTGACCAAAGCGTGTCTAGCACATGAATTGTTAGTCCGATTAATCCAATCACCGATTCTTGTGCTGTTTCCTCGAGACACTCGCAACTATCGGTCACTATCACAAATAACTATCAACGGGTTGCACGAAAGACGACTCTGTCCGAGTGGCACGAAAAGTAGGCTACAGATTCCTTTTCGGAGCTACTGAAGGACTCTCCTTGTAGTTTTTGAGTGTCCTCGACGAGCACTTGACGGCTAGTGTTCCCTACCTCGAGCAGTTTCGCTTGTCAAGCACCCTCAAAGCGCAGGGCGGGTTCTACGTGGAGGCGGAGATTTCTCGTTCATCCCCCCAGCTCGTTCTCCTCGTCGCGTATCCCTCCCTGCCATCGACACGCGGTGGTAACTTAGGGAAGGTTTCCCGCGGGAGAAGCGCGGAATAGGAGAATGCTGTTTGTTCCTTTTTCATTGTTATTATCGTTTTAAAAATTCGTTTTTATTTATTTAAAAAATAAACGAAATATCGAAGATAACGTAATTCTGATGAAAATTCAATCGTTTTATTTCATTTAAACTGCAAGTATAGTTTTTATTAAAGTTAATCTTGCTTTTTAATTTCGTAAAATGGTTTATCTTCAACGTTTATAACAAAAGTAAAAAATATTTGTAAACTTTTCACAAGATGCGCTGTATGTTTTCATTATAACTATTTACAAAAGATATCAATAACCGAGAGTCCTTGCATATTAAAAAAATATTTAAATTTAAACAATACAGTTTTAATGTAGTCTTTCTCTCTCGACATAACTCGAGATGTAACTTTAGTTGGACTATGTAATTTCTAATTCATATAATTTCTAACGTAATTTTTTACAATATTTATCGCTGTATCTTTTTACGACTATTGCGTCTTATTAAATTTTGACATATGTAAAAACGAGTTTCACACTTGGTCTAATATTCGCAATCTCGCCACTTCGAGCGATCTTACGAAGGATATCCCTTGCTCGGGAGACTCCGTGCGACTGGTAATGTTACCGGGGCAAGTTGCCGAGGGGTGGTACCGTCGGCCGACCAATGGGGTAGTCGCGTGTCGGGAAACCCTCGCCCGACAGCCCGGGGGTTGATTTCAATCCAGCCAGGCGAGCGAGCCAATCGCCGGGCTTCATCGATCAGGGGGCTTTTTACACCGAGAGCATACTTTACGTCGAGTGTTAATGTGAAAGAGCATTAGCGGTGCTTTTACTGTGTCATTTCGATTTTTCACTCGCGCCCCCTCCCTCTGCCCCCGCCCTATTTTCTCCTTTTCCTCTCCGTCCCTCGTGGCACTCAGATCGCTGCCTATTGATACGCAAAACTGGGTTAGAAGCGCGGTCGCGACTTACGGGCGAGTGTTACACAAATGCGAACGAGATACGTATATGATCAATCAGTTTGACTGTCCTCTTTTAGGAGCTTGTTTGATCGAGCAAAAAACCGAAGGGTGCGAATTCGAGTATAATTGAAAAGGGGCGGAAAGCTAAGAAAGATATATATCTAATTTTATGAAAATGAAAATGTCTCCGCAAATAAAATATGATGCGTTTGCATCGTGTACATTATTAATTTTTAATGCAATAATAAATGAAATTTTATAAGTCCTTTTCAAAAGTGTTGCATTTTTTAATATTTTTTAAGCCTCTTCGTAGAGCGTATAACTTTTCGAGTAATTTGTTACTTTTAGAATCAAAATTTACTTTTGTACAGTGAAAATTGAGCTTGTACAATTTTCAATGATTTTACGAGAGATTATATAGAGTATAAAATAATCATCTTTCTATGTGTTTATGGCACACATAAATCTACTAGTTTAATGATTGCGCTTTTGATTTTTTTAATCGATTGAAATTCTTTTAGGGATTATTTATTAAAATAAAAGATACGAAATCAAATTGAAGATGCCAATCTAAAACTGTAATCGAAGAAGTACTAAATTAGCATACTAGTCAGATAAAAAGTCAGGTTTGTCGCGACAGTTAAATAAATCCAGATTGTCAGCATAATTCAGGCGAAGGGTGTGACGGCTAATTTTATATAGTGAGACATTTATTACGTGCGCATTCCGTGACGATCGGTTCTCTTTTTATTTCTTCGATAATCGCGATGTTCGCGCGCGCGAAGAAAAATACATGTCGGCGCATAAAAATGACAAGTCTGACCCGATTTCTTTTTTATATCCATCCACTTATTATTCGCGGACACGCATTTGTTACATCGGAACGGTAGATAAAGCTCGTCGCGATTATCATTTGTCGCAATTGCGCGCATAAAAATAATTACGCGAGCTCTGGCGCGATTTGATTGAATCGAATTCGCTTTGTGACCTTTTTTCACGACGTTTCAATCGCAGATAAAATATTATCGCGTTAATTCCAAAGCCATATTACACATCAGGATCGTACATTATTGATTACCAAAGATATCAAGATTTTGTCGTGCGTCACAAAAGATTTTGTGACGCACAACGTATTTTACAACATTTCTTGCGTAACACGGGGCGTGTATTATTTTATAATTCTGTAATGAAAATACAAAGACTAAACGGAATATAAGATCTTTATGATGAGGATATATTTTTCAATAATTTCACAATCAATCCGCGTTCTTTGAGATCTTTAATTTATTTCAAACACTTCTCGGTATCGTTAAATTTTAAGAAATATTTGGAATAATATTGACTCCGTTTTAAGAGGGAGACCACACTTTTGATCTTCCGATCAGGTCGACGCTCCGAAATTGATGATTCGTTGGCCTCGTCGGTGTCCGGTGAATGGAGTCGCAGGTTGTATCCAATCGCAAGAGGAGAGATGCGCACCTGAATACGGGCACTCACAATAAATGCACGCGCGTACCGACGCGGCGACGGTAGCACGGTGGAAAATGGGATTTCGAAAAGCGCGATTTAGAAACGAGGAACAGGTAAAGGGACAGGAGCGACGATGGGGCGAGTTTCCGGTTTATTCAGTCCGGTCTTTATACAATCGTGCGGCTCCACCACACAGAAAGTCAAAAAGTGCGGAAGAGGGTGGACCCGACTTTCCTGCTTTTCTCATGGCCGCGTCTTGACCAAATTTATATCTGGAAATAAAATCTAACGGCTACCGGAAAGCAGAGACACACCTATATTCTCTAGTGGTCAAGTTGTTCAGTTATTTTAAATTAAATTAAATTTTTTATCTGATCCCGAGTTCCGATTGTGTACCATGAATGCATGATTTGTAACAATGATAATGTGGATGATAAGGATTTATAATAATGAAAATTAAAGACAATGTATTAAAGACAATGATTACCTTAACAATCTTTCGCAGAATTTAAACATTTAAATATTTTTTGTGTACAGCTTAAATAGAAAATATAATGTACGAACGATCGACTTTTTGTAACAAATACTTGAAAGCAGGTGGCAGGAATAAGTGATCTTTTAATAATATCTCTGCGATATTCAATAAATAAAATGCTAAAGAGTGCATTTTAGTAAATTGATTATATTATGCAATTATTAGCACATTGACGAATAATTAGTGAAACTATTGATGGAACGCCATAGCATTATAGAAAAATGTTGTTGCGTGTGCTACAAGATCCTTAGTTTATAAAAGGTCAGAATGGCAGTTTAAGGGATCAAACGATAGGTGTATTGGTACGTTGTGCATTGCATCGTCTAACTCGGTTAGAATCGTGTTCAACACGAAAAAGAGATCCGCGAGACGTTGGTCGTTTTTCTCGAATCTCTCTTTTCCCCTCGACCCGCTCTTCGTCCCGGAAGTTCCGAGCATTGGCGGGAAAAAATGGAGAAGTCTCGAGCTCTCCGGGCAATCGAGCAACATTTGCCGGGCTCCCACGACTGTTTGGCGATAGCTGTGCCAACTTGTTTCGAGCACGCAACCCAATTTGTCTGCGTCTCATTGTTTTACTGCTCTCTCCCGCCCCCCTGCCGCGTATAGTAGTCGCTTCACCGGTGCAGTCTTGCCCGCGAATTATTGCAACCCTCCAATGATCGAGTGGAGTCTTTCCCGAGCTTTCTAGTTTAATAACATTTTTAGATGCAAACTTGTACGAGTGCAAACGATATGACGGGGATTTAACTTGGAGTATTTAGAAATACTGTTCAGTACCTTACTGTGTTCTTTGTAGAATTCTTCCACTTTAATAAATCATATTTTAGTCAAAATAGAGTCAATCAAATTTTTAATTGTTATAAACATTATTTACTTTGATAATATCAATTTGAGAAGCGATAAGTATATTTAAATAACTGAAATTTAACATTGTATACCTTCTTATCTAAACGTAAAATCTCTACGTAAAATCTCAGTGCTTATTACTTTACTGGAGAAGGACGTATTTTAGGTCTTCTTCTGTAACTAATTGATTTTATGCTGACTAAATTCTCATTTTTATATTATTATCTTCATTAGTACCGATGAAATAAATTCTTGATAAAATAGTAGTTAACAATTTATTGTGTGTGACGCATAGAATTTTATTGCCACCAACAGCGGTTCAAATTAACCAGGTGGCCAAGTAAAGACCCCCCTTTCTTGTTCATTTGCTTGTTGTTTTCTACAATCAACAATATTTTTTAATGTTTTTAAAATATTTATTAAATGTTTATTAAATATTTGTCTTACTTTATTTATTTAAAATATTGTTTTAAAAGAAGTATCTATTTAGTATTTATTTAATATGTTTATTTAACGTTTATTTATATACGTGTTAATACGTTTTATATTAATTATTTATTTGAAATATTGATAATGTATGTTTTTTTTTAAATATTGGAAAAACCTTTTAAACGTGAAACGATGATCACTTTTTTCAAATTTTATACATAAAGTCTAATCTACAATATGTTTTTTGCTTTCTGATTTAACTTTAAACATTTTTCAAAGTATCAAATGTCAAAGTGTCAAAGAAACATTGCTTTAAACGTTAAAAAAAATTTGTTAATGCAATAAAGGAGAATTAACTTATTACTTTTAACATTTTTAGAAATATTTTTAAAAACGTTTTGTAAATGTTTTAAAAAATATTTGAAAAACATTATTTGTCGATTTCATCTTTTCTTCCTTCTATTTATTTGAAATAGTCGACTGTCGTTTCAATTTATATTCTTTTAAGAATCACGAAAATACTTCCGACGGAAATGTCATGAATATCTGAAAAGTAAATCCGGCCCGATGATCAATGGAAAACTAACTCGACTAAGAAGGAGGTAGCTCCTTCAAATAGCGGTTTAACGGTCAAAGGATCGTCGAGTGGTCATCCTATGACTATTCGCCTTTTCAACGTTCAAGTTTTCACGTTAATAAACAACAGATTGAAATCCATTTTGCAAGTTTTCTTAAAGCCACAAATGCAATAAATTTACGGTTGTCATGCGTATATAAAGTTTACTATTAATAATTCGTTGATATTTCAAGCGAATTTTTGGAGTAACTTGAATCGTTATTTAAAATAATTAACTATAAAAACTTTATTTATGTTTTTAATAATATTTGATTAAATAATAGATTTGGTGTGGAAAATATAAAAAGCAAAATATTGCTCTTTTAATGCTAGCAGGTATTCTTTTCATCTCGAATCGTCAAACTCGAGGGGAGATTTCGGTAGGCTCAAAGCTAAACTTTGTGAAATACTTGCTGACCGAGTGGGCACTTGACACTTCGAATCCTCTCGTTTTTTTGAATTCAGGTGCCCCGGAAACGGGAAAACGTGTCGCGATGAATGACCTTTTTCCATTTTACCGGATATCTCGCCATTAACATCACAATATCAGTACCTGCCGACTCAGAAAGAAAAACACCTGAGATCATGCCGACGATTCTTCTATTTTATTGCCTACGTGTAGAGATGAACATTTCTGTAAGTTTGCAAGTATAACCCTGACCATTCTAGGACCGTGAATTTTTTTCCTCGAAGTATGATATTGCGTTTACAATAGAGATCATATTTCATCATTATACGTGTGGTCAAGGTTTGAACTAATATTAGCTGTCGAGTACCATTTAATGTCAGGCTATTGAAACGATTTCTCTCTCTCTCTCTCTCTCTCTCTCTTTCTTTCTAGAATATCAACTCGAGTGACTATTAAAAAGCACTGTAAAATTTGTGAAATGAAAAGACTCTAAAAAGATAACCAAAATAAAGGTTTCTTCTTTCCAGTCTTTGAATATTAAAATAGATGACTAATACGTTCTTAGCTTATTGTCAAAAATTGAAGGATATTATTCTACACGCCATGTTCAAAAGCCTCTTCATAATTGATGGTTTCTAAAAGAATATTTTGTGCATGAAATCTACTATTTCATAAAATAGCTTCACCAAGTGTAGCCAACGTAATACATACAAATAATGATCTTCAAAGATGTAGCAATATAGAAACTAATTATTCTTCGATTGTGTATTATTTGCGTTTGATGTTTAATATATGTATTATTTCTCTTGACGTTTGCTTTAATTATCAAATTTCTATTAAATGATTAAATTATGAATTTTCCTTTCTTAAGTGTATTACGAATACACCAGTTATTAAAACATATTTAAAAATGATTGGCATCAATATTTAACGTAATAAAGAAAAAATTGTGCTCTTTCACACCGTTACTCGAAAGATCTCTCTCATTGAGACTGACTGAAAGAAAAGCCGATGGAATTTAGCGGAAACCGATCGGAGAATATCTTACGTTCATTCATGAAGTCAGCACAAAGGGGGTTCCTGCAAGCACATGAATGAGCGTAGTAGCTTAGTGTCGGCCGAACGTCGGGTAGGTCCCAAGGGACAGTTCTTTAGTATTCCTGTTCAAGAGGCCTGTTGAGAGGAAGGTTCCTCTTCTATTAAAATAAACCCCCTGAGCTGTGTTGTTAGACACGATCTAGACTCGGCATGGCTCGTTAAAAGCCATCAACCACCGACGTCGTTTAAGAACCGCTTAAGATGTTATTTTAAGCATGGCAGAATGATGATTTTTTTCCTCTTGCAGTCTCTACAGGTAGAGAAAGGTCTTTTGTGTGAGGTGAAATGTTACATTGTACTTTTAAAAGTTCTACTTTCTTTCCAAACGCATCTGTGAAGCGTATTACGTTTGTGATGGGTTGCGTTATCAAATAAATTGATAAAAATAATTTATATAGAAAATACGACGCGCAAAGATCTGATCCGCAAAAACTTAAGAACTTGAAAAGATGAAAAATGTTAATGATCAAAAATCTAAATTGACTTTAATTTTGATTAAAACTTTATTCACAATAATTGATTTACGTTAATCTTGTAAAAATCTTAAAAAAGAGTAACTCAATACTAGTATTGGGTTTTTTTTTATTTTTTATTTATTTTTTTTTTTTTATACATGATGTGTATAATTATATATTACGCAATGAAAAACAGTGTTCCCCCATTTCTTTTTAAGCGATTTATATTGAGATGTAATAAAAGCAAGAAAAAAAACGAAACGATTGTAGAGATATTGAGATAAAAATAAGAATTAGGTGGCGATGTATTAAATTAAACAATTGCTCATTCGGCGATGCTCCGATTCGATCATCTCGCGATCTCACAGGTGCAACGAACGAACGGGGAAGTAGCAGAATCATATATCGTAGCGAAATACGATTAATCCGAAATTTATGATGGAAACCAACAGGTGTCGGCATACCGCACGGCCCTTTCGCTCCTCGTGTGTGTCCCGGTGTGTAACAAGGCGTACCACTCTACGCCGAAGGATTCGCCTAACCGATATGCGTGACTGCTCTTAAACGTTCGCTTCCGGTTTCCGGTACTATCGGCTTAATCAGATATGTTAATTGCTCGCGCAAACTCGCGGGGATCGAATAATTCTTTTAGTATTTCGAGAATAATTAGTATTTCGGGAAGACGCTTTCGTTTTCATAAAATAATGTATTAAATATCTGTATAAGAGAAAGCACGTTTATCTTCTCGATGTATTAAAAATTTGATAATTTTATATCAAAACGAATATAATTTTTTGAAGGATAATATTAAACTTTCCGTTGAACAAGTTTTTAATTAGTTTTGCATACAGCTAAAATTTACCATTAAAATTTCGATTTCATACGATAAAGCACAAAATATAAAAATCACCAACCACACTACTATTTTCAACTGTTACTTCCAACACAAAAGGTTGTGTCTGTAAAATCTCTTTTGTTATTAAATTTTTTTACCTGTAATCCTCCTCGTTGCTGACATAATCGGGCGGTATCAAATGCCAAGAAGCGTCGTAACAATCGTCATATCCGGCTGCCATTTTTCTCGCTTTTTTCTTTTCGTCTCGATTAACGAACGTACGGTTTCCGTAGTCGATACAAAAGTTGAGAAATCTCCTACGGCTTTTTCAGTCGAAGTTAAAAACGTACCGCCGTTAGCTGACTCATTGAGGAGCCAACCAAAGAAATTCCTTCACGATTTAGTGTATTGCTTTAATACGTAAATCTTTTTTCAGGCACGATAAATCCGTATTTCATGCACGTTTTCCTTGAAAATCTAACGTGTACTTTGCCCTTAAAGGTCATCGCATATCCTTTTACAATGACTCTATGACACGAGTCTTGTTTCCCGGCGAATTTAAACAAAATACAGAAAAAAAAATCTGACCAAGTCCTTTATACGATATAACACGATAAACTTGTATATCTTTAAAATTTCTCGAAAAATTAATTTTGCAAAACAATTCACCGATATTAAATGCACCGAAAACTAAATACAACAAACCAATAATAGCGGTCTAATCACTAATAGTTGAAATATGAAGAAAGTTCTTGCGAAAACAAGATTTTTAAGTATCACTTTTTTTTCAACGTCGCGCAGATAGTTACTTAACAATAAATATTTGTTAAAGATCCGATACTTGAAAAAGGAATTTAATAGGAATTATCGTGGAAAACAGCACCGAGATTATAACTCCATCTCATGATAGCCGTTTACTGAGAACTATGTGGCAATATATCGATCACCTATATATTGTATCAAAAATATGGCTACCTGATAGGAACTCCGGCAACCTTATCGGTGTGATAACAACCTATAGATTAGTGTTACTACCGCCAATCATAACGTGGTCCAAAATATTATCGAGTTTTCTCAATCTCTGATGACGCAAGAAAACATGCATTTGCATTATTGTTTCTTCCTGTGATGTGTATTTTGAAATACGTTTCCAAAAAATTAATTTTTCTTTCTCAAATATAATTAATCCAGTTATTATTGGAGGTTTATATAGACTAAAGAATTTTAGTCTATAAACTTACAATAATTTTATGAATTAATATAATAGTTAAAATTTTGTTAGTCTTTCAATTAGTAATTAAAATTACAATTTTCTCACGTACATATAAATATGAAAAATGTATTGATGCGCAAGTTACTTCGGTGCCTTTATATTCAGTCTTTTATAATTCCATTAAATATTTTCCACTCTTTTGCAATTTGCAAATATGGATCTTACGTTTTTAAAATATTATATACCGTGGCGAAGTAGCTGTCATAATTTTATAAAACAACAGTGAACACGATTTTAGTTTGTAGCAGAACATTCGGTCATATGTAGCAAGAATAAGATGTCACTTGTGTTTTAAAATGGAAAATTCTCTTTTATGTAGATTTTTCTTCAGACCTAATCTCGCTGAATTACTGCCCGTTTCGTTGCCCTAATATCACCTGGCTGATACACGTTTTAAGATAGTAGATGTTCGTAAAAATTTCGAAATTTTTATCGATTTAAAATTGCCGAGTTTTTTTCGCGAAAATATTTGTCGGCGACTTGACAGACGGAGCAAAATTAAAAAAAAAATAATAGAAATTATTTTAAACCTCAATTTGTTTTTCTTTATGAATAAACTTTGAATTGAAAAAAAGCACACGGAATTAACTTGTACATCTAATAAATAATGTATGTAGATTGTATTGTGCCCAAAATGCGTTGCATTATTACGCACGTGTAATTCAAAGACTAAAAAGGAAAATCTTTACCTGTTATCTGCGTCTTTACTTAAATGCAAACGAAAAAAAAGAAGAAAATTATTGATTACCGTATCTACCAGATATAAAATGATTTTAAGATAATAATCGATAGTGTATTGCCAGGCTGGGATTTTCTACCAGGCCGTGCTGACGTAGCGTAATTTCAGTCAACACAAGAACGTTTTTATTACTATTATCGATATTATTTTGTAATTATGTTGTTTTGGTTGTTGTACAATCGCAGAGTTTCATTCTCGTTGATCGATTCGTATCAATACACATGGATGATTGCTGTAAATTATCATCTGAAGTGCATTCCGACGTAAAGTTGCAAAGATAAAAAAATTTTCAGATAACAATAATGTGAATGCATTGAATTCTAAATGAGAAACAGCAACTCTGGAGAGGTAGTAATCGGCCAATTGTTGCTGCTACTCGACAATCGGTAGCTACCTTACAATTTGTTAATGACAAGAGACCCTCGAGGTGAAGTATCCGCGGCTTAACCGGACAAGTGCTACCGAACGGAGCCCGCTACGAGTGCACTTGATAAAGTAACATCGTTTTCCTCACTATCTGTATTTATTTATGCAGCAATTCGCACAGATAAGCCGATCCTCACGTCACTTCACGTAATACTTATTAATTGCTGTAATTATTGCGAGTAGCATCATTTTGCGTCTCAAGATAAGAAACATTAAGCGTTGTCTTAAAAATCAACAATGGTAAAAATCATTATTTAAGGAAAAATGACCTAATGATTTAATAATTGCGATCCATGATTATGCAATTTAAGCGCACGTGATGTTGGATACTATTATCGCGTGGTTTAACTTGTTCGTTAAATTTCCAGAACGCCGTGACACCGTTTATCTGTCCATCCAACACATCTATGACATATGGGTCTAATCTTTACTTATCGCGGTTAAAATGATAAGGGCGAGTTGCGCGTCGCAAAAATGGACACGTTCGCGGTATCTCTAATAATTTTATGGAAAGGTGGGGTAAAGAAATTGAGAGCGCCGTAGCGTGTAAAAGATTGATATAATTTCGACGCAAAAATTTGTGCCTTGAAAGATAAGGGGTCGTAACGAGCTATCAATCATTTCGCTTGGTATTGATTTAGATTATTTTATCATCGGTTGTGTATTGCCGATGCAATGTGTGCATATTGTGACTTTTAGTTGATATATGTATAACAAATGCAATAATCTTTCGGTAATCAATAAGAAGCGTGTTCATATGATTAAATAATTTATTATCGATCATAATTTATGATCAAAATAATATCTATATTTAATAATAATAATATAAAACAATCTCCGTTAAATATTATCGTACATTTACGAGAAAGGACAATAATTATAATTCAATTTAATATATTAATTAGAGATTATATAAATATAACAATTATACATTACATCGTTGTCGATCTTCGTGCATATTTTGCATTTTGATAATCGAAATAAAAGTAATCAAAATTACAGACACACGAAATAACTACTAAGGAATAAGCGTATAACAGTAATTATTTCACTTTGCTTATCGATGATATGTGATCATCATTAATCGAGAAATGCAATTGCTACAATTGCTTTGAAAGAAATGGATGATGACGTTAAATATTTTTATTATACCGCTAAAGAAAACATTTTTAGAATTATAACTTGAATACCGCTAATGCTTTAACTGCTATAACGCATACGTTATAACGCTAATGCTTTAAACTAGTGTGTGAAAGTACTATGACTTCTTATTTCGCTTTGAGTAACAAAATAGATTTAAAAAATGATATAAAGTATTTTTTACTTCTGCATTAACGTATAGTCTTTTTTTATAGTCTAACGAAAATATTCAAAGTTTGCATGTTATATAAGATACAAATGTGCGTCGATAAAAATTGAATTTTAGTTGATTTCTACCTTTATATCGAGCTACTCAATTAATAAGATATAATAATTATTGCTACAGACGTTATTATATAAATAAACGAGTATGTCCAAAAAAATCAGTTCAACAATGTTCCGGAGATAATACGCAAACTTTAACCATATATTTGCACGCGCTGCGTTTGCACTATCGAAGACACAACTTTCATGATCACAATTACGCAATTGTCGAGACAGATACGATGTTTCGTCTAAAAATGATAATGCTTGTGTACTTTGAACGTACCGCTGCGATTTAGAAGCAGTTTCCGCTTGCCTACAAACTTTCTATCGTAAAGCTTATCGTTAAACCGGATTCGGAAAAAGATAAAACCATCTAAATGAGGAACATCCTACGTATTTTTCGGAGTTGCGAATCGGTGATCGTTCAATTAATTTGCTATTATATCATCAATAAGTGTCGACTGACGAACGGATTTCGAGCGATTCAAAATTATATATTATATTATTTCTTTTTCTATCTCATCATGCAAATTATAATTGCATTATTATGGAAAGAAACTCAACTGCGTTCGAATGAATATGATAATGACGACGTACTTTGAACCAGTTATACTTTGGACCAGCTATATACTTTGGACAGTCGCAGCTCGAATAAAATTTCCCAGAGAAACAGAAACGTCTGCAAGCATTTTAATTCATCAAATGATTTTTAAAAATAAGTGATTACGATGACTTGGAGATTTTTTTTACAAACTCGACTGTTATTCGGATATATGTCTTGAAAACCTGATATCTTTGTAATATCTCTTGACTGAGACGGATAAATATCTTTCAATCGAAATCGTGTTTAATTCTCGACAATTGCGTAACTTTCAATAACGTTCGATATTGTATCATCGATAATAATCTCTTGTCTCGAAGGGATTTTGTTCTTTCTTTTCTTCTTCTTCTTCTTGCTCTTGCTTTCATTAATTCACTACTTTTTCTTGCGATTACCGTGACTCATCCGCTTACCCTTATGATATTTACTTACATTTGTACTGCGCTTTTCCATTACTGCGCCGTTATTGATCTGTCCGGATGATTTCGATTCTATAAAAAAAAAATAAATAAATAAATATTAATTTTTTGAGACAAGTTGATTAAAACAAATCAGAATAAATTTTATATAATATAGTTATGAAAAACGCATGCAAAAGGCGTAACTGATGGTATACCTGAAATCGTTGATGTTGACGATGAGATAAAACGTGCTTCGCCATTGACATTTGTCTTTAAGATTTTTCTTGGGATACGTTCTAAACAATTAATAATTTCAATGTAATTGACTTTATTTATTTAATATGCGATTATATGCAATGTAAATAATATAGCATTACTGCACCAATATCAAGTTTTTCGATCACCAGTTCTTCCCAGGTTTACCACAAGCTCATTGATACTATTATATATGTATATATAGAAAAGAGTCTTTAAGTCATATTACAAATATTTCATGAATATTTCATAGAATATGCGTATCACTTCAGCAGGGCATAAAATCCAACACCAGATTGGATATTAAGATTATTTCAAACCGCTTAAATTTTGTAAAAAAGATATTATAAAACAAAAAAGGAGTTTTTGTTCAGTGATTTTTATTTACGGACATATATTTTACTTGCTTAACATGATGGAGTATCTTTTAATAACAGATATTTAAAATATACAACAAGACATATCCAAATCGATAAATTCGACATGATCTAATTAATTGAACAATATTACGCTAGATTCAATTCTAAGGTATTTTTTCTTTTTTAAAGATTATCATAAATAGTACATTTATCAACACGAATATATTCAATATTAAGAGAAGCATGATCCATTCTTGAACGATTAACATTTATTACAAATGATATGTGATTAGAAAATCCGGTCATATCAAAACGTGCATGATTATATATTAAAGAAACATTTTTGCAAAATGTTTTTATCCAAAAATATAATCACGATGTTTTTTGTTGGTGATGTCGATATATATTTCATACAAAATTGTAACAATTAAATCGGTCGTGCAATTATAATCAAATCCATTTCATTTATAATTATTATAATTATTTATAGTTTATTCAAATTTTTTCTAATTTGCATAAACGATCGATTAAATAAACACAACCGATGTACAAGTTTCAGTATTTTTTCACATGAACATTTTAGTGACGCCGGGAAGTAGTGTTACTTTCTAAAGTCAATTAAGTCATACAAAATTTACCTTTGACACAAATGATTTAAATTAGCCTTTGATCGGTTTATTGGTGTTGTATTTTACGATTGTCGAGAGAAAACGGATAAAATAATTTAAATAATTTAATAACGATAGACACTATCTTTTTAACAAAAATTCTTAAATATGTCGAAAATTAATATCGCATATAATCACATAACTTAATACAAAATAAGATTAATATCGCATATATCGTAACACATATAACACATGTAAAATAAGAAGCCCCGTAGATTGTAGATACGTTTGCTTCATATTTTACAATTTAATCATTAATAACGATAACGATCACTAATAATGTTAAGAGCTTACATCGACGCAACAGCTTAATGCGCGTACTCATTATATATGTATATTTAAAGCCATTGAATGATACTTGAGTAGAAGACAGAAAGCGATTTCAGTAATGCGAGGAAACGGGGAATTCATGGCGCCGCGAACGAAAGCGAATGCACATGTAGCGAATGCAGAAGCGCGGGTAGGAGGAACGTAAGGTAGCGAGAAGTTAAAGAGTTAAGCTAAAAAGAGTTAATTGAGAGATCGCAGCCACAGGAGATGCAGACGCGTGAAGAATCACTTACGTTCAGCAACCGAAACTGATGACATCGAGCACTCCTTCGGCGCGTCACTGTCCGAGCTGATCGGCGAGTAGAAGGTCGGTTCGCCTTCCTGACTGGATCTATCGGGTGTGTAACACTCTGGCGATTCGATACGTCGTGAAGTCGCGAAGCGCTCTTCTACCTTATCGCGGCTCTCCTTGGCCGACGATCTCTAAATACGTTCAACAAGCACATTACGTACTGCGTGAAAAATACGCTCCCTAAATACGCTATCAACGTTCCTCGATACCGATGTACCATGTTCTCGATGTACCATTTCATTCGTACTGCGCGAAAAATCGCATATGGCTATTAGCATTTCGTATGGATATACACGAATATTTTGCTATTTTAATTAATTTACATTACAACACTAGCATTTCGTTTGAAGCTGAAAGATACGATGCGGTGGATTCATCAAAGAAACGCTAAAAGTATCGCGCGTCTACTTCACTCGGGCGCTTATTCTCATTTGGAGCATATACTGTTGAGTAAACACAAGACAACCACACACGACAGATCGATTCTCTTATTCCTCTTATTCCTTAATCTTCAAAATTATCCGTAAGGGTGGGATCTTTCGAGGTGTTTACCTTCCCGCAAACCGGCTCGACTAATTCCTGGTGGGTAGTCAATGTGGAAGTCTGTTGTTCGGCTTTCAAAAATTGTTCGATGTGATTCAGACTTTTCTGGAATGCCTTAGTGTCCTCAATGATGTCGAGAACTTCAGTCGGGGACACGTTGCCATCGTCGCTGTTCTCGTCATCGTCGTCGTCGCTCGTGTCGCTCAAAGAACATTTGGCTGGCTGAAAAAAACGATAGGCGAAAACGTGACCAGATAAATCTTCCCTATCGTGTGCAAAAGCACATACATGTGCAACATCGTACTAAAAATATAAATGAAGCGAGTGGCGTATCGTCGAAGCCGCTGCGGGCTATCTGTCGAAGAAGGGTCAAGTTACCGAGTTTTCTTCGAATCCGCGAATTGATTGTGAATATGAAATGCCTTGTGAATGAATTGAATCGACTATGAATTTAATGACAGCATCCAATATGAGAAAATGAACATCAAATATTGAACTGTGAAACTTGGTTACTCACGTCGAAATCTTCATCGTCCTCGCTGTTCTCCAAAGCGAGTCGATCGAGCTTCTCATTTAAAGTCTCCTCCTTCTTCTCCTCTTTCTCCGCTTCGCTCGTTGAATCTTTTACTTTTGTCGTAGAATCCACTGACTTTTCTTCCGATGTTGTTACCTTGAAAAAAAATGTTTCGTTGTTGTTTATCGAATATTTTATTAGTCTCAATATAATGAAGATAATAGTATAATTCTTGAAAGAGTAATCGTAATTTTACTTAAACTCATATTTACGATTATCTTAGATATTTGTTTCTCAAGATTTTTAATAGTAGATGAACAAAATCTGCCGGAAGGCAAATCCATTTGTAAAATAAACAAAAGGAAAAAAAATGTGCTAACAAAAAAATTCTTGATTAAAATATTTGGAAAAAAGGATAAATTATTATACTTTTAAAATTTGATATAATTATACAATAAAAAAAGTACAATTGAACATATGTGATTTACGTTTACGTAGGGCTAAAACTAATGGATGCGTTCTACTTACTGGATCGGGATCGAGGATGCTACTAACGTGAATTTTAGTGGGCGGTGGTGACAATGAGGGTTTGGATGTATCCAGGCAGGATAGACTCGACAAGGTCAGACGAATGGACCTGATCAGGGCCTTCTTGGCCTCATTCATCGATGGTCTCTTGTCCTACACCCACCACCGAGACTATTATCGTGCTAATTTTATTATCTTTCTGCAGTTGTTGCATTTGTTACGTTTCACCAACAAAAAACGCGCATCTTACCTTGATCTCGTGTTTCTCTTTCCCTTTGTTCATTGCGGCATTCAGATACCTACGACTTATCTGCACGAATCTTATCTGTCGAAAAATATATTGAACGATAAACAAAAATTGAAACAAATGAACGCGAATAAAACAAGACAAATAATGTTAAATAACATTTAACGAGTTCTAAAACTGCTCAAGCGTTTTATAGAGGAAACATCGATGCAGTGAGGCTTATTTTCGTTGATCTTTATTTTTTTAATTAATGCGATAACATTAACGTTAAACTATGAAACACGTAAAATGGACGTACCATTCCACTCGATGTGATTTGAGAATAGCCCAATATGAAAGCACCTACATTCATTGTCACTTTGATTACACGCAGCATCACTAAGCTCGGCAGGAACAAAAGCCATGGCAATGGTCTCACGAGACATGGCTTTCCCGAATCTTTTCGATTTTCATCTGAAATAGCGTTCATGCAAGCTCGATCGTCGAGAAAACTATTTTTCATTAAAATGATTCTTAAATCGCACCTTCGCCCACTTCGTGTCTAGGTAGACTCCATTCCATACACTTCTCTGCGGTCCATAGGAAATTATCCACGAGTTTCAGCACTGTCTGACCCAACCTGCTCTGCACCACGATTGATTGCAGCAATCTCAGTTCCATCCAAATATAATTCTCTTGCGGTGTCTCATCGATTGTCTAACGAGTGAAGAATAATTTGCTCGATCAGTCGAACATTCATCAGAATATATTTCTATAGATATAATTTTGAAATGCTTACTGTCTTTGATGAACTTGCCATGGCCATATTTATATCGGAAGTGAATAAATATCTAAAAAATCATTTAAGAGTATAAACGGACTTGTCCATGTTAATTATCAATTTAATTTTAAGGCAACGGAGTAAAAAACCATGTTATCTTTTTAAAAGGAAGAATCAGAAATTACAACTGTTGTAGTGTATAACAAGGGATAAGTCGCGAAAATAAGTCTCATCGATCTTTTCAACGAAAATAAGCATACATTTCCTTACGTATTCTTCCCCTATGACAAAAAACGTAAATGTATATTTATCCAGAAATTTATCCAGATAGCAGCGTTGATTTAACTGCTTCTGCTACATTATTAATTAATATTGATTTAATTACTTCTATTCGTTTTCATCATCTGTGAGCGAAGATGTGATTTAATAATGATTCAGTGAAGATTTTCATAAAATGCAAATGCTTCGCGTTGAAGAATGGGATTCTACAACGTATATGAGTAATTAATGTTTGTACGGAGACAGTACCCTAATGATAGTCCGCGATCAGAGTACATGAATAAAAATTTCCCCCGTTAAGTCTTAATGACTCAAGTTAAGTCCTAATGACTCATAAATGCAAAATAGACAATGAAGAAAGCGACGATGATAAATTATTATCGAGAAGGCACGACCTCGGCTTATCAGGGCGGAACGCCGAAAGAAATCCTATATTCTCGTCGTAAAACACAATATGCACACGATCATCAACAGATGAATTTAGCGTCTCGATGAAAAATATCCAAAAGATACGTTTTATGGATTTTATCATACGGCATTGATCTACGCGCGTAGTTTTTCTTGCATTCGTTTATATATATACATATATATATATATATATATATATATATATATATGTATATATCATATCGGCGATTTATACTTACAGAAATTCTTGCAATTTCAACAAAACAATTTTTAATTTCCAAAAATATTACAATAAACCGTAAAGAATATACTTAAAAATAACTGAGTTAATGTTTACAATTTATAATTTTTATATTTATAATTTTAATGTTTGCAATTTTTTAATATTTGTCGTTTTATAATCGAATAGATTTTAATTTATCTGTATGTATTAATTTATTTATAGAAACGAGACATATTTTTTTGTAAAATTATAATTTGCAAAAATAATTTTAGCTAAATCTCTGTGATATGTCAATGTAATTTATTTCAATTTTATAATTTGTAATTTAACAGATAATGACAATTTAGTATATTTTTCTTTCGCAAATTAAATGAATGCAGCTTAACGATAGGATATAATAAAATAAATAATAGAGTTAAAACATTTTGTAAGTTACATGTATGTTAAAATAAACAATATGTTAATATCTTTAATTTAGTATTTAATTAATTTTTATTTTTATTCTAAATCCAGATATTGAATCTTTAATATAAAAATTTATTATATATAATGGATTGACAAATGGATACATAATGAATTGATTAATATATTTAATTTTTTTAAGCATAATCCATGCTGTGATGCAACATAGCTTGAACTTTAGATTAGCGAAATGTCAATATTATTAACAGATTCGCGCGAATAAAATTTCTCGAAGCTGTTCACTCTCCATTTTTAATATTCAGAAATATGGTCTAAGGGCAAAGTTTATAAATTAGAGACATGTGATTAATGACGTTTTATAGTATCCGTAAAGTTATTTGATTGTATTCTCTTTGATTTCGAAAGTCCAGGATTAAATAGATAATGGTCAATATCTTAGACAACCGTATATCAAGAGACACGGTAGAGTCTTGCGCCAAGTAAATGCAGCGCGAGACCGCTCCGTGTTGTTTTACATTATATGTCGAGCGATAATTAAGAAGTGTGTCTGTGCGCTGTCTAGTAAAAATCTAACTCGACCACTATCATTTTACTCACTTATTTACACGAGTCACCTTGTTATCGTAGTCAACGATATTTGCGTTTTTCGGCTTTTATCGTGTTTTCGTTTTCATACAGCAAATCGTCTTGACCGTCAAATCTTATGCTGCCTATCGGCACAATATAAGAAAAAGAAATGATTTTTTTTCGTTGAACATGTAGTGAGCGTGTGTCCACACACACACACACACAAACACACACACACACACACACACACACACACACACACACACACACATACACGTGATTAAGCTAAAAAGATATGAAATCTTCCAGCCGTATTATTGGAATTATTTTGAACAAAGCCGCCAATTGTTATAAATTTTATACAACAACGTATATAATTGGTCATTATTTTTGAAGTATATCTACTAAATTGCGTATCATAAAAAAAATTATGTAAAAATTATTGACGACAGATTTATAAGCATTCTCTAAGATTTTATTGTATTTTAACAATGACAAAGTTTTTTGCAAACGCATTTCCGAGTAATTATTTGAGAAAAACTACTACAGCATAAACAATAAAAATCAAAAATAATCACCGTCATAAATCGTTTATCTGTTCGTTGATAAATAAACTAACTCATTATTCGTTTAGAATTCGTTTCGAAACATCATTATTTGTCAAAATCTAACATGCCTCTCTCTTGTCCGTTGATTCTACTAAATAATTTGATCGAGTGTTTAGAATGTTTGGGTCAGAAAGGACAGAGAGTTTGAAATAGCATCACACATTGGTCAATACATAAATCTCCAGTTGTGTGATTTCGATACTATTTATCTACAAACTAAAATCTTATTAAATAATTGATTTCTGCAGTTATATAAAAATTGGTAGATGTAATCTTTCTTTACATAACAAATCTGATTAAAGCGCAGTATAATAGGAAACTTTTTCAGTTAATTATTAATCAAACTTCTTCGAGACTTGGAGTCACAAGTGATATTTGCAACCTGCCTGTTTTTAAACTCTAGCTTCAATTACCTCTTATTGCAAATACAAAGACTGGATACAGAACTATCGCTGTTACTGCTGTTGATTATGACTTTTGTCGCGATAACGTGCTGCAATGTCCTAGAACAGTGTCTTTTGCGATCGTTAACGGAAACTGTGCTCCTGAAGAATACTCAATCACGCGCGAACGAAGCCGACACTTTTGTGACTGCGAGATGTTGAGCGCGAACTGGGAAAGCAGAAGTTTCACGGACAGTAACGTAACAACAATTAAGAGTGTATAAGCGGCGCCTTACATGTAAGGGCCCGCAGCGATTTTTCGAATCCCAAAAAGAAAATCAAACTTGCGATGTATTTATTTCTGCGCGTTAGATTGCATGCAAGCTAATTATTAGAAATGCATCGATCACGCAACACGCATTTCTAGTAAAGCGAAATACGAAGAAACGCATTTACCGCAACACAACTTCAGAAAAAAAGAAACTTTAACACAAATATACTGGCAGAAAGTATTGCAAATTTTTCGTCTAATCAGTCTAAAAATTATATATATATATTTTTTTTCCAGTTAAAATATATTCATATTTAAAACATTTTTAAGTTACTGTTCATGAATATTTGAAAGCACATATCTTCATAGACTTTTTTCTAGCTAATTATAAGATTTACAATCACATCGTTTACCTCTATATCTATTTCATATTCTTAATATACATCTTGCAATAAAACGTTAAAAAAGTTTGTGCCATTTATTACGTCACGTTTCTACATCAAAATTAATTTTTTACAACGGATAATTTATCTTTGATAGCTTTATTTTTTATACGGATTTATGGAATTAACTACATAATTACAAGATTGTAACTTAGCGTTAATTCAAGACTTTTCTCTCTTTCTCTCGCGAATTTACATTAAAAAATTATAATAAAAATTATCAATATTCTTGATTGTACAAAATATTTCGAAACATTTAAGGATTCGAAAACAATCTGTATTTGAGATCGATTTTATTAAACGTTTATTATATTGGCATTAAAATTTTTAATTTTGCAGCACATATGCGCGCATAAAGAGCGATGAACAGAATGCAAGCCAACTGTATTCTTCTGTCTTGCTGGAGTTTAATAAAGACGTAGCACGTAATGCAAATTACATCCTAAATACAATTTCATGATGATCGACGCTTTTCGCTTAAATTAATTCGATTATAACGCCGCATCTACAATGAATGTTGATCTCGACAATCGAAACTAATAATATTGAAAGCACACACACATGCCAAAAACACGTAAGCGTTCGCAAAACGTCTACATGCCGTAACTCTTTCGCTCGTTGTCCCTCTCACTCGTCTGCTCTCGGAACGTATGATTTTACCTTTTTTTTTTTTTTTTTTTTATGAAAGTGAGATGTAGCAGCATCGCAATTGATGGTGCTTCTATGATATAATGAAGAAACAGTTCGCGCTTACTCCTGCGATTTTGAGTATTTTATCAAAATCTCAAATTCACCACGTTTTAAGGCCATTCTTATATCCCGAGAGACTGTCATGGAGATGCAAACATGATTGTGTCTTTTTTAAAATTGATTTGTACGGGATAAACTTTAATAGATGAATCTTTCAATATGAGCTCTAACTTCAAAGTCTTTCACATCTTTGTAATTCAATCAAGTGTATAAGCGTATCGCGTTTTGTCTCGTACAATCTGTTTTCACGAAGCGCACACTATCTAATTCACTGAAATAAAAATATTTGGACTATAAGTATGTGGTGTTGGTATCCCTACAAATATTTTTATGCAAGTTTTTATATTGGTAAAATGCAGATAAAATGTCAAAGCGAAACTGAGATTTTAATTATTAAAATTATATATCGAAATTTATTTTGCTAAATGAAATAATGAAAACCTATTGCTTCACACGAAATCGCTGAGTGCATTGAGCATATTGCACATAGAAAACAAGTGGAACAAATTGAGCAGCTTTCAACCGAATTTTTCAATAGGATTAATATTATAGATGATTTCAGAAGACAAATTTGTTCATGGGAGCTTCGTGATTCATTATCGATACAAACTTAATACAATTACAAACAGAACACTCACGCATTAAAAAAGTGTGTAGTTAACGTAGTCGCTACGTAACAGTACGGATGTGGATAACATCAATAGGTATCGGTATCCATAAATTTTTGAAACAATTCAAGAGCCATTGATCTTCGGAACTCTACCATTTTAACGCTATAAGGAATTGCGACAATTTGTGATAGATTACTAGTTAAATTTCCTTCTTCAATAATCCCTTTCAATTTTCTTCCTTCGTGCGCGCGTCAACGGCTAATAAAGAACAAGTTATTCAAGTGCACTCAACTTAAGTCTAGTCTAACATTGTGCGAATCTTGATGATTTCAGTGAACTTTATTAACAAAACATCTGTATCATTCGCGCTAAGACTGTTAAATTTGCTCATGTAAAATAGCTTATATAATTATGCAAGGGATAGTGATACTGGCTCACAGGCATGGTAAACTGAAACGCACTTGGATAATTTGCTTGTTCATTTCAATTACATCCGTAAATAAAAAAGGTTAATATTCCTCCTCATCGTCGGGCGCAAGTCCATCACCTTCCAATTCTTCAGGTGGTGCAAAACCATCCTAAAAAGAAAACATAAATAGAGATATAACTTGAGGCGTTTATCGAAAAACGATTTCAATTAGCAGACATATATATATATATATATATCACTGTGCTCACAACTTGTTATATATATATATATATATATATATATATATATATATATATATATCACTGTGCTCACAACTTGTTAATATATTGTATTATTACATTATATATATATATATATAATTACCTCTGTTGCATAAAGGACTTCTAAAATTTTCTGTACAATAGGTGGAGGATCGCCGCTGTTGTCGCAATCTTGACACATGACTTCTATGTCACGTAATTTTCCGAAATAGAAATCTCTCTCCTTTTCCAGACCTTCGACCGACATTTTCAGTTCAACCAACTGAAACATTTGATTAATTTTGATTGAAAGACATGTAGGTAAAATATTTATTGCTAAAATAACTGAGTAAAATATTATACCTGTGCACTAAGCTCTTCAATTTTTCCATTGTCTCCACGGTTGCCAACTGTGTTTTTGGGTTGTGCGCGGTACGGCGGCTGAACTTTAGTTACTAGATAAAAAAATGCATCGTTTTAAAACATTATGTTAAAATCATAAAATAATTATTTATATTTCTGTAATATAAATCAGAGAATATTTTTTTGTATCTCCATTGTAACTTATGTAGAAATTAACAAAGCTACCTAAAATATATAAATATACAAGCTTTCTGCAAGCAAAACAATGCATGCATAAATACAGTTAAAATCATGCAAAAAAAAAATATATATATATGTATTTTACAATCGCAATTAAAATCATACAGACATATGTATGAAATCTTTGTATTATGTAATGAAAAAATCGCAAGACAATGCTTTTAAAAAATAAGAAATAATTTTCACCCAAACAGTATGCATATTCAAAATAGAGATATAAAGATGTCTTGTATTCTAATTTTGGACATGGTGCTGTCTGGGTTACTTGTATAATAACTTGTATAACATGTAATAATACAATATATTAACAAGTTGTGATAGCACAGTGATTAAAGACTACTACTGATACAAATGATTACCATAAATTAATAGAAATTATAGTACTTGCATAGAGTGAGGGGACAATGTATTATAATTACATATATTAATAATTATAACTACATATTTCATTCTCAGAATTATGTATTCACTGAAATTTTATCTGTTTCAATAGTTTTTTTGTTGGCATATTGCAATAATCAATATTAATAAAACTACATTATTAATAAAATTACTTGAATGTAATCAGGTGAATACAGAACCACCTACTAAGAACACACACATAATTTACTCTATACTTTCCTTCATATATCTCAGTATTAAAACTTATACGGAGCTAGAGAAGCAAAATATAAGTAACAAGAGTTACAATTAAAAACAAAAAGAGATTAAATTTCACCTAAAGTGTTTGTACTATCTGCACGCATGGTAGATGGATGTCCCTCACCTAAAGGCAAATTTCATTTCAAGTTATTGAGAATGCATTATGCAATAACCGATAACTGAAACTCCTGTTGTTGAAATATTTAGCAATTGAGAAGTATGTAAATTTCTACATTATGAACTTCTTAGTGTTGAATAAATTGTTTCGATAGTTTAATCCTCCTATAGACTCGGTAATATTTACCTTGCCTGTTGCAGTATAAGATCAATCAGATTTTCATAATGTGTATCAAAGGATAATCAAGCAATCATCAAGTCAATTATTCATTAGTATAAAATCCGTGTTAATGTACAAGTTTCAAATTGCATTTGTAAAGAGACTATTCTCTTTCTATACTATCAGATCCCATTCTTTTTAATGGTGTTAAGATTCAAATTTTGTTCGCATCAGAGTAAAGTCATTAAATGATGTACCAGTAGTACGAGGAGCCGGTTTAGTTGAATTTATTGTGTCACGTGGAGAAGCACGTTTCACGTTAGAACCACCACGAGGTGCATTACTTCCGCCACTACCCATAGGCTCCCCTCCTCGCATAGCAAGCGCATCGTATGGCTCCGCTCCCGAGTAGTTTGCGTCAAAGAATTTCTTGAACCATTGTAAAAATTCAAAGTTGTCTTGGAACCTGCCTTTCACCAGCCTATCAATTGGCACAATCTGCAAAGGAGGAGCGGAAGATGTGTGCAACAAAAGAAAATAAAACAAAATCAAATATAAATGAATTCCAAATGAGCACAATTCTATGTTAAAATTAATCGATTTTAACGCTAAAAAAATCAACGTTTTTTTATGATTTAAAAATAAACAGAATCCTGGAATTCCTCTTATCGCGCTCTGTAGAAAATTAGAATACATGTAAAGGAAATATTTAACAGTCTAATATATATATATATATATAATATACACACATAGGAAAATTATTTCAACAGTGCATATCAATGATTTAAGGTCACAGCACAGGCTTTTGCATAGCTGCATAATCGTATGCATAAGGAAGTTGATTGGCCCGTTAGCATCATGCACAAGGAAATGGACCAATCAATTTCTTTATGCATACGGTTATGCAGCTATGCAAGAGCCTGTGTCGCGACCTTTACATATAAATATATATGCAACTTATTTCTACATCTACAGATTAACTCGATTTCTGTGTTGGATATTCAAATGTCCGTGACATAGAAAAGAAAAGTGCATGTAATGTGAAGTATGTGTACTTGCATGTAACACTGTAAAAATAGCTTGTAACACACATGTTTATGCACATAAGTTTAAAAAATTGTGACTGAAACAAATTAAAACATAATGCTATTGCGCTATAAGTTGCATGTGCATGTGCATGTGTATTGTTCTTGTGAAACATTATCTAAACATACAGCAGCATGCAAGAAGCGGCCGCGTAAAATCGAGACTGCAACAATATACCCTGTTGCTGCCGCGGAACGATGTTACGTTGCTGTATGTGTCTTTGTTGAATTTGCAACTGTTTTGATTGCGGCGGTAAGGGTACCAACTGAGGATTCGACAAAGTGTGCGTTCCATCCACGCCGGAACCTAGTGGTATGCAGCCACGCGCATCGTAAGCGTCATATTCACGCCCGTCGTAATTTGCGTCAAAAAACTTTTTGAACCACTGTAGAAACTCAAAGTTATCTTGAAAGCGCCCTTTTATCAGCTTGTCCACTGGTATTACCTGAACCATTTCCACTGTTGTGTCATTATGATTTCATCCAGCCTCGCGCAAAGTTTATGCTATATTACACGCGGGAATGCAATCTCTAAATTTTGAAGTAACATTGCAGTTTATACTGCCCAATATCACAATGGCTTACCTTTTGATATTCGTCTAAAATAATCTTTTTTTCTTTTGAATAAATCTTTCACCCTACATATTGATTAACCCATATTTAAAAGGTGTTTTTTGAAGATATTAGTGCACTCTTACATTATTCTTTATTGCTTTTTACATTTAAAACAAGGTTAGAGTAACGCAAACAGCGCACTAATATCATTATAATTGCGTTCTGAATAGAGATTTGTTTTTAAAGTTTAGTGATCTGAGCTAGCTAGAGGAAAGAAGATAGCTATTTGCTCTTACCTTATCCACATTCATCTTTTTGAAACCACCTTGGAGAATTTTGAAATTCTGTATATATTCGTGTTCCAGATTGGTCTTGAACTTGACCCTTTTCAAAGGTACACTATTCGGGAAGAGCATGTCCATGAACTGACAATAAACTGCTCCGGTGCAAAGCTCTTCAATCTTGGTGAACGAGGACTGCAGGCAGTCGTTCACCCATGCAAGCATATCGTGCCGACTGAGATTGTCGGACGTCATATTTGTGGCATACACATTAACAGCCATGTTTCTCCGTTTGTTTTAGCTGGAAGGCAAAGAATAATAGATTAGGCATTAACGTATTGGCATATATTTGGCCAATTCTAGAATGCAACAGGCATTGCGTAGTAACGTGCCGCGATTAGTCGCGAGTCAGACTATTAGACTATATGAGATTCAGACTATTAGCACGATTATCGGCTTCTGGAAACCAGAGGAGCAATAAAACCGCGATTGCACCGCAACTCAGTATTGTCCAGTAAATTAACTATTAAGTCAACGGGAGGGATCTCGAACAATAACTGAAGCTTTAATACATCAAAGAATTCCCGTCACGTCTCGGAGCACGGTCGGGTCGGGGGGACTGATCAGTCCCTGACGACCGAGCTTGAGTAGATCTGCCGGGGCGGACGGCAAATTCCATTTGCTTTTTTTGGTACGAAACTGTCGCGGTCGACATATTCGGCATTCTTTATTCTCATCGTGATTTCGGTGCACGAGATCGCCACTCGGGTGACCTCGTGCGACCGCCGCTGCCGCCGCCGTTGCCGCCGCCGTTGCCGCCGCCCGTCATTCGAGTGCGTACCTTGCAACGGCGCCGTCCGATCCAGCCACGAATTCCGTGTTCGACTTACCGAGATTCGCGAAAACACAGGACAACACCGCACGGGAGTGGTTCACGGCACGCAGATGACAAATGTGCACTAGATCGTTTAAACGCGCATACAACGGAAACTCTTAACGGTTTCTTCGAGCGCGATTGGCCGGCGTGGCGGCACGGATCACACGGGAAAACAGATGGCTAACTGCCGGAGGCAGAGAGGGACCTGAGAGCGGCCATGCCGGCCTTTTTCCTGCAACGCTGCAAAACTCCCGGTACATACACTAACGACCCATATCCATTTCGGCCGGAATGTGAACTAAAAGTCACATCCATTTTGCGACCCGTCGTTAAAAATAATGTGGGTTGTTGTCCGTGCTAACATGCATTTTGCTGTCGATAAAATTTGATGCGTGCCCGCGTGCTGCATCCATAACAGGGGCTCGAGAATGTACATACACAAATGATTAATTACGTCTACGTTTGCGTGATTTTTTATTTATTATTGTCTGTATGTATGTACATACATACATTTATATCTTATCCCACGCATTATACTCATTGTCAGTCACGCGTGTCAATTTTATTTATAATGCTCGTAACATTAAAATAAAATTGAGCGATGAAGAAATTAAAGGTGTTAATAAGTAATTATACGATGTATAACATTACTTTGTTCTTATAATATAAAAATGTCATATATCAGTTAACCAGTTCAAAATTTTTACAGTAATAAAGACTGTTCTTTCTTTAAAAAATCTTGGGAAATACAACATGTAGTTTGTGTAGTATATATTTTCACAATTATTTTTAAGTCACAAGCTAGACCTACAAATACATGTAATAAAATATGATATAATTGTGAATATTGCTCTGTTAAATAGATACTAATTCCTTATAATAATAATATTAAATAATTAAATAATATATTTGATTCCGTTTTTTCCATTAGCGAGAACTAATTAGCACAGTGATATTACAAGACAATTGTAAATGTTTTTATAATAGATTTATTCTTACGCATGCACACGCACGTCCATCGTATATGTATAATAAGATTGGATTCATAAAATATTTTAGTATCATGTCGATACTAAAATATTCTTATGTAAATACGTACAGTAAATATTACGATGAACATTAGGTCTAATCACTACATTGAATCTAAATATTATTTAATTATCGCTTATTATAGATTTGTATTGCCAGTATTTGTAGTAGCAATGATTGTAGTAGCAGTGTTGAAAGTAGCGCGTACATACACTTTAAGCACAAATTCTCTTTATTCGCATACAGTTTGATTGAATATAATGCTAAAAAAATATGTTTATTTATATCTCTAAAATGTATGTTACTAAACCTACCGACATTTTATGTATACCTATTCCTACCGTGACCGATCACATGACCGGTTAAGAAAAAAAATTATATTTAGTTTAGTATTAATGTTTAATGAAGATAATACATTGAGATATAATTATCAAACGTTTAATTAAATATTGATCAAATATTTGCGGTAGGTTTAGTAATATATGTGTAACTATGATTTTATCACACACTTCTAAAGTAGATTAAATGCGGTATTAATATTGCTTTCAATTCGTTAGATATCTTAAAATACATTGCAATCGTAAAATAAATAAGGATTTATTATATTTGCGAAAAATATCAAATTTTTTCTTTAGATATGTTATTATGCTTACATGACCGTTTTTTTCTGACAGATATGCGAAATGATTGTAAAATTCAAATCATGATTAAAAAGTTTGCGATAATTTTTGCATGTTTTATACGTTAACGACTGAATGTCGTACATACATCAAATTAATATAAGGATATCGTATGAAAGTTGTTGGCCTAGCTTCTTCTAATCTTGAGCATACTCATAAATCCAACCGCTGCATACAATCAGATGATCCTAGCTTACATTTCTCATGAAATATATTAAGTAATCGAACTTAAAAGTAAATTGTATTCATACGATTAACAGTAAGCATCGAATATTCATACGATTAGACTTCAACATATTACATTGTGGTATGGTGTTAATTTCTGTTTGTAAATATCGATCTCTTTGATTTTTCTTTTTCGTAAAATGCATCATATTTCTGGGTATAAACCGCGTAGTATACTAAAATAAAATTTTTTCATGTAAAATTACGTATTCTAATATATAATACAAGGTTGAGAAGTAATGTGTCATTTGTAATACCATTACCAGTATCTTAACAATCGTTCTTTTTTCTATCTGTAACAGTAGTGTCGTTACATTTTTACAGTAATATGATAACAAATTTAGCTATTATTTTTTAAATTGTTGCTTTAGTTGTCTATTATTCTCTAAAAAGTAGTCGAAATCTATCGTCGAGTTGTAAAAGATATTGTACTTCATCAGGGGATGTCGATCTTACTGAGATTGATAAACAATTTTTCTTGTTTCATCCAGCACAGACTCCCGCTTCGTTATTTATATTTATTTCACCCATCCAACCTTGAATTTTCGCCAGGGTAGCTCTTATCGCAAACTTATCGTCGTCACGATAAGGCTGGGGGACGATAAAGCGTGGAGCGATAATACGTGGGGATGATAATGCCGAGATAATGCCTTTCTCCGTGGAGGACGAGTCTTCCGAATGTGACGACACTTGCGACTCTTGCTGCTGATTTTCCGGATTAATCGTCCTAGAACGGAGGATTCTTCGTCTTTCCACCCACAACGCGTTCGAACGCTTTTGATGGATACGGTTGCGGTTTACGAGAATTATCGTGCGCACGGTACTGCTTGAGAGATCTGCGGGAACGATTGAAAAAAAATCAGAAACGCGTCGGAAATAACGCGCGAAATGGTAAATCTCTCGGGCGAGCACGAGGGATTTACGAGGATATGAGGATTACGAGGGATCGTGGGCGAAAAATGTTTGTAGCGAGCTTTGCTTTACTTCAAAAGGGGGAGGATGCAAATACGAGATCATAGAGCAAAACTATTTAGTTTTATCTTCCTCTTTCTCACATCTGCTCAATATGCGAATCAATCTTTTTCTTATTCTTTTTTTCTAATTATGAGTTTTTAAATCAATAGATTAAATCATAGTCCATTTATTTCTTAAGAGATTGAAAAAAAAGATAAAAAACAGTCTGGTTCTGTTCCAAGAAAAAGATGTATAAAAATAAATAAACAATTTTATAAAAAAAAGTTTTCTTTATTCTTTTCTTTTCAATTATGAGTTTTTAAAACCAACGAATTAAATTATACTCCGTTCATATCTGAAGAGATTGAAAGTAATTATAAAAACAGTTTGATAGAAATTGTACTCCCCAAGAAAAAGGTAGATACGTTAAGTAAAAAAAAAAAAAACAATTTTATAGAAAAAAATGCTTTAAAGATTTTGATGCTTTCAAGTAACTAAAAAAAGTTTGCGCAATGTGATTTTTTTATACTAAGAATAAAAAGTTTCAAGAAATTTTGCACGTGTCAGTGTATCGGCTGATGGACTAAAGTTAGAAAGTGTGTTATAACGTTATAAGGTTTAAACAACTGTAAACTTATAACAACTAATAACTATAAAACTTATCATAAAGTGACCCTGTGCCATATAGCGGAAGGCTGAAGGCATTAGCTCTCCAGCCGGAGAATAAAAAGAAAACTTATCATAACATAAAACAATTTACAAAAGTATCATCAAACTTGGAAAACGAACTTTTTTTTATTATTTGATATTTGACGTCATAATTTTACATTTCTCGTAATCATTTATTGTCTTTTTCTTTGTTTATTTGAAATCAAAGTCACAAAAATACTCTATTGGGTAACAAATTAAACATAATTTTCAAACAAACTTTTTTATTTCTCGATCGTCTGTTTTTAACAGCGGAGAACTATAATCTTTTTTTTTAAACATTTAGACGTTAAAAAATTTAACATGAAATAAAATGCGTAGAAAGTAATTTACTTTAAAAAAATTATAAAGTGATACAGGGATTTACATTTTAAAATGCACCCTCCCTTTTAAACATGCATTTAATATTTATCTCTTAGTTTTTTCAATTTCAAGCAAACTTGCGAAAAACCTTGCCACGTGCGACGCAACACGAGAGACTTCTATAGCGAGAATTGTTTGCGTTTGTGATTCGAATTGAAAATGTATGTTATCGTAAAAATTATGAGATATTACGACCAGGGTATGTAGTAGGGAACTCTTCGGAACAGATTCCTATCGAAATTATTCTGTTTTCCATAAAAGATACAAAAGAAATTTGTGGAATAACTGAATAATTCCGGTCGAAATTCATTCCGACCAGTTTCATAATACATATCCTGAATCGCAAGAATTTGATGAAATTTTAAAATTTAAAATAACCGTCTAAAATAATAATCGTCTAAAATAAAATATAATCAAGCAATTCAACATATTTTTTTTTTACCTTTTCTACTTTGCATGACGAATCTTCTGTAATCCTCTGGAGACAAGGCGTATCTCTCCCATTTCGTATCATTTGGAGAGCGTTGACGACGAGTGCGCAAATTAACGGAAGTTTCCGCAGTTGGAAACTCTGCTACAGTCGGTACCATTCTCAATGCAAGAATCCTGAAAAACACAAATTTCGTATTATCGGTTTACCACACCATTTAATGTCGTTTAATAAAAACATGCACTTATTTCTATTTTTAGTGCTGTAAAAATTAATTTTTTCTTGCTTATAATGAAGAATGCACTTTAAAAACATGTCACTACCTGATATTACACAAATTATATATTATATATATAATTCATAGAAATTTTTGGCATTAAAAATGAATCATGAACTAATATTTTCTCTTTCGAATAAACTAAAACTATTTCTACGAATTTTTTTATAAAACAACGTGACGGATTGATTTCAAATTTATTATATGTATTTTTAACAATATGTAAAATAAAAATTGTTAAAAAAAGTATTAATTTGTGTAAAAGATAAAAAATAATGACGAAGGCTTCTGAAAAAACTTGCTTTTTTACGAACTCCGTAACTTGACTCAAGAAAACATAAAAAAATTTTATTTTATTTTATTTATTAATAGGTATATGTAGAGCATTAACTTCAGGTTTTATTTTAAGAAAAAATTAAAAATACAAAATGACATCGATTCCAAATTGACATTACTAAGTTTAAAAAAGCCCTTATCACAGCAAAAAAGATATTGGTTTCAAAATTGCGGAATTTTACAGATTTAAGTTCTAAATAGACATGGATATACTAAAGACATGGAAGATAGGGACTAACGCATTATAAGTAACACGTTGCTTTTTATTTTTATGTAATAATGAATAAATTGATAAAAACGTTACAATTTTTCATTACGATAATATTAACGTCAGAGTTGAAATAATCAAAATTTTGACAAATAACTTTTTACTATTGCTTATTGAAAAAAATAATTTGTTAGTTAAGTGGTTGCGTACCCTTTTTTTCATTTAATAACAAGTTGTTTGTCAAAAGTGATTAACCTAATCCTGACCTTATAAAAAGTTGCATAATGACATTACCAAATCGTTATTATAAAAAAAGTAGAGGTGACGTAACAGCGTTACTCAACTCACTTCTCTGATTAATTGTTCGGATGTATGCTAAAATAGAAGTCAATCATTTTTTTAATGTCATATTCGCTCTTTGGTCGTTATTTTATTTTTTAACTAAATAAATATTTTTTAACAATATTTTTTACATTGTTGAAGATACATAGAAGATATATAAATAAATATATAAATCTTAAAATTGATAATTTTTTTAGAAAAAAAAGTTGTATAAATAATCTTAATTTTTTTGCATTTTGTAAAGAGAAAGACTTCTCAGAAGAACATATACTTGATTCGTATATAAAAAACAATTATAAATTATCTTAGACTTTAATATTTTTCATATTTTTCATATATACTTACATACTATTAAATACATCTTAATTCGAAACGCCTTTTTAGATAAGTTTCAAATACATTTCAAAAACAAGAACTCACTGATGGAATTGCTTATTTCTAAGTCAATTAAAATTGCGCAAATTGGATAGCTATTTAAATTTAATTTAATAACTTGGTTTAGAGTTTGATCATTTATCAAATAATTATTTAATAATAACAACTATCATTTATTCAACTTCATAATTTCAGTTTTTGTTGAGAAAGATTGAATTCCATTTGATTCGTAATTTTTTAATAACTACGCATAGACATTGCATTGAAACTTTCAGATTGGGAGATAAACGCAACCGGAAGAAATAACAATTACGTAATTGACGTTCCTCCTTTCCTCATCCTCTTATCATGTTCCGCGAATTTACTGTAGATACCAAATTCTTGGTTTTTTTTTTCTCTACATTCGAGGAACTCATAAAGAACACGTGGCAACTGCAAAATTTAACGATTCGAACTTGTGTCCATACGTATTTTCTCTTATTGCTAGTCAGCGCGTGTCGAAGAAGGATGGACGACAAGGCATGAGCGATTCTTTCTTACTCGTGTATTATATACTCTTAAAATACATTACTTATTTTCCCAGGATCCATTCTCCTCCTTTCTCTCTGTTCACATTCAAGGTTAAATTTCACAGATATGCGCAAATATATGGACCTTGCACATGAATCGTTTGCACAATACCGTTTTTGTTGACGTATAAGGGGAAGGCGAGCAAGATTATCAACGTGTGTAAGGATCTAATATGTTCATGAAAACAAGTAAAAATGGAAAGCATCCCAGTTTTTCAAAATATGTATGAAATTATTTACGTGCCGTTGGTTTTAGCTCTATCAGCAATTCTCATGTAATATTTAACTGAAAATAAATATTTATACTTATTCATTTAGCCAAATTATAAATTAGTATTGAAATAGTGTGATTGTATCTAAAAGATTTGCGCTGAAACATGAAGAAACTCTCTAAGAAATTGTATTGCCTCTAATAAAGCCTCTTATCTTCTCGCTATTCTTCTTTGCTAGAATCATGGTATAAAAAAGAATGCAAGAAAAGAACGAATCTTTGGAGTTTTTATTATTATTGGCAAATTTATGTAATTGAGCTTCTATTTGTAAAAAAAAGTAAAAAAAGAAAATTTCAAGAGTATTACAAGTCAAAAGTATTGTTTTTAAGTGTCGCTCTACAACCTTACTTTAAGAACCTTGCCGTTAGCCGTAAGATCGTAAGAAATTAACTAATTACAGTTGAATGTGAGAAGAAAAATCGACTATGGTTAGTCAATTTCTTTTAACCATATGGCTTCCGGACTCTTGAAGCAAGATTATGGACCATCACTAATGGCTATTTTCACCATCACAGATTAACATAATCGACTGATTTTCCTACTGGAATTGACCAATTGCATTTGTCGTTAAGTAGAATTGACCAGAAATAATCATTCATTGTTGACATTTAACCGGTCAGTTAAGTTAACCGGAGAATGCGAAACTGGCTCTAATTCATTGTTATGGCCCTAATTCATTCAACTTGAGAACTCAGTACATTGAATGAAAAGCTAATGATCCATTTATTCCACTACAATTAAATATTACGTTAAAATCGCATTTAAAAATAACATTTTCATTATTTTATTGATCTAATGATTTAATGATTCAAAACGTTCTAACTTGTTTTTCAGAAAACCTTATTTTTTTGAGTTACTTATGTAATCTGTTCTAACAAATGAGCGATGTAGGAATATATAATTAAGAATTAAATCTTACAATTAAATGCAAAAATGTCATAATATTCTATGGAAGAAATATTCGAGTTCCATTTGATTGAAATGTCCATTTACAAAATAATTTATGAAAGTTGATACGATACGTTATTACCATAACTTAATCAAATTTTTGCTGCGACGAATAACATAAAATTTATGGTGAAATATCTCAACTGTATATCATTGATCTTGTATGATCAATATATATATACAAAAATGTAAAAATAAGTATGAAGATAAATAAATTAAAAAAAAAATTATATATGTACACATCGTATACATATACTTACGGAGCGCGCAAGAATTGTTACCCAACGTTGTCGTTCCTCTTTCATTGACTTACACGCGCCGATGGTCACAAATCGACTGAACTACGACGTGCAATCACTATGTTATATCCGTGAAGTACACGAGGCGAAGGCTTGAATTGATTCGGATTGTTATATAAAGATGACGAAAGGGACGACACGTGCATCCCCACCATGACGAGCCGCCACCTCCGCTTCCACCTCCACCTCCATTATCATCACCATCACCATCACCATCACCACCACCACCACCACCACCATTACCCACCACTACTGTGACGGTCGTTGAACCATTTTGCGATAATATTGATGCGGCCAAACGACGGGATGACCTTGGGTCCACGATTCGAATCAGCTCTAGCTGGAATTATCGTGAGCTAAATGTGACCGTAAAATGTAGGGCAATTCCAGTATATATGCTGCACGCATCCAAAATTTTTAATTTATTAAGCACTATTTACTCCATTTGAGTTGTGCCAAAATAAACTTCCAATAGAAACTTTATATTGTCGATTAATATAAAAATTGTTTTTAACGAAATATTTTTTTATATTTGAAAAGAAAAATTTGTAAAACCTTTGCATTTTGCCGTATATAAAAAGAGGGTTATTTCTGTAATATTAAATATTAATATTCTAATTAATATATTATAATATTTTTATAATATTCTGTAGGTATAAAGGAAAAACACTAAAAGTATTATAAAAAATGAAAATTTAACATTAACAGAATATTTCTATATTTTAGAAATATTAAATAATATTTTCAAAATATTTATAATAATATTTTAATTTTTAATAATATTTGTATAAGAATATTGTGGGCTTTTAGGGATATAATCATTTATAAATGAGTCAATCAAGCTGAATATAGAATTCAAAAACTAAAAGCGCTTTTATTTTGGTATAGTCCATTTTTTATATCCATTTACATATTATGCCGCATTTATCTTTTTCTTTTTTTAGAAAGTAGGTGCCCGAAATATCCCTTTTCTCGGTGTAAAATTTTTGTCTTGTTCTTATATTAATTTATCTTCAATGAGATAATCGATTTGTTTAGTTTTTTTATGGATTGACACGTTATAATCCACTACTGTTAAATAGACACGCAATAAACATGCAGACCGAATCGTAACGACGTTTGAGATAAAGTACTCGAAAATAAATGATTTATCGATCAGATTTTCACGACTGCACGTGTCCTTTTTGGTCCCCTCTCGTGTTTCTGCGAACACGCTCTCTCGCAGATGTCGTAATTTATTTCGCTTCTATCATGTAGATTTCTGTTTGACGCTCGAAAAACTTTCTTACTACCACTTATCTCGTATTTATCGGCGTGACATGACTTTAAAAGTCATAGGATATCACGAAAAAAAAAGAGGAAGAAACCTCATAATATTCATCTTGATGTACGAATTTATGGAGAAAAAAAGAGAGACACGAGCACCGCGCGTGTTATTATAACGCGATGATTGCGCGTTTAGCCAAGTACAATTTCTCCGACGTTTTCTTTCTCTTCGCTTCGGACGACGAAGGGAATAAGAAATAGAGGAGCGCACCAGAACATTCGGCAAACGATACCGATTATGATTATTACAAACAAACGCTAGTACGCAATGTTGTAACGCGTTATTACACAGAAAAAAATTAGTGTGAAATCAACAATTCATTGTTTTATGTACAAGCAAGAATATAAAATCTTTTTAGAAGAATTCAAAGAACCTTGCTTATATATGAAACAATGAATTGTTGATTGGATATTAATTTTTTTCTGTGTAGAGGATACGCGCAATAATAACACTCAAGGCACCGTCCGCGCACGAAAAATGGATGGATCCTTAAAGAGAATCTACAACCCCCAGAACAAGACCGAAAACATGCAGTCGGCTGTAAAACGTTTATAACACTATTAATAGTCCGGGAGGTAATGACACAAATTTTTGACCAATATCGACAAAGCTGATTTTCATTTGTACAGTTGTTTTCGTGTTACAAATGAATAAAATGACCGTCAGCCCACGATTCCGCGGGACGGGGGGCTCCCACAGTGTCTCTTAAAATAGTTTTTTATTATAACGACTAAAGTATTGAAGTTAGGTAAAATATGTTTATAATCTTTATTGTAGAGCTTATCACGAGCTTCATTGTTTATTTGACCTTTCTTTTTGTAAAATGAATATTTTTAGAAATAATTAAGAAAAACTGTTTTTTTTTCTCTAAGTATATCTCGAAAACCGTACGAAAGCGCCAATTAATTTATAAGGAAAAGTTGTTTAGTATCCTTGCCTCTATAACATTTGTTAAGGTCAACATGATTGGAACTGAGTCCTCTATACTGCATAATTACTTTATTTTTTTCACATATTAATATGAGTGACTGACGCACGACGTTCCGCAGTTGCCGCGACTGACGGTATTCTTTCGACATTTTATGTTGTTAATAGTAAGTACAAGAATTTTCAGCTTTGTCGATATTAACTTTCCATTAATATTAACACTTTTTTTACATTGTTGAGACACTGTGGAAGCTCCCCGTCCCGCGGTATCGTGGACTGACGATCATTTTTATTCATTTGTAACAAGAAAACAACTGTATAAATGAAAATCAGCTTTGTCGATATTAGTCGAAAATTTGTGTCATTACCTCCCGGACGGTAATAATCTTTGGACTGTCAGGAAAGCCACTTTTGGTGGCTCTTGAGTTTAGATTAGAATATCACTATTTTGTGATATTTTAAATACTAAATGTATTAAACATATATATGTGCGTTGTACGTAAGTTTTGCGTTTGTTCACACTCACATTGCCGAAACGTAATAATCTTCTTTTATAGATATCCTATATGTACAATAGTTGTTTACAAAAGTTATCAAAGATATCGATATAATCGTCTAAAATTATTTTTATCGCAATACGTATATATTGATAATTATACACGTTATTGCTTTTAACGCAGGTAGATAAAATGTTAGAGATACGCAGCGATTCGCAATTATTATCGCTAATTTTCAATTTGATAAAAGTGAAGAAACGTGACTGAGGATTACGAATCCTTCGGTTTCGAGCATAACAGTTAGCATTACAGTATAGGTTAAAGTTCATTAGAGCACCGATACAAACTACATATCATTCATGTAATACGCAATACGTACGCAGTTTGCCACTATCTTATGTAATATACGCCACTTATTATCTTCTGTACAAACATCAAATAAATAATTAAATTGATTAGCAACTTAATTTCGTGATATTACATTAAGATTCTTCTTTAGAGTTGCGTTTTAAATCCGGCAAATATGTGGTGCGCAGTTTGGAAGGAATCTTATAAATGTTTCTAAAATTTACTTAAAAAATTATTGAGCACTAAGAATTGCTTTTCATCAGCAATGCCGTATTCATTATCGATTTGTTATTACAATTTCCGGTCTTATTAGGATTATTTGTATTGTAAAATTTTTTGCTTTCTGTCGATAGAGGCGCATTGTAAAAGAGAATAAATTTGTTCTATTTATTTCTTAACACTTTCTATAAACAGAGAATTTTCTCTTAAATTTATCCTTAAAATCATTGTAGTTGAGATACAGCGTAACTTTAACTTAGTTTAATTTAAAATCGTAACTTACTGAATCCTAAGAGATAACGACGTGATTATATATAACAGTAAAGCCATTTCTTTATCTAAATAATTAGATAATTTTATATAGATAAAATGACAAACATTGTATTGGACCGCTATTCGTATTTAACAAATCGTGCAATCACGTTCGAATCATCATAAAAATTTCTTTATCAATTTTCACAGGTAATTTATTTGATAGTCATTGATAATATGTCAGAGCATAAATCCATATCTGAATAATATCTTTGTAATACACAAAAGGAGAAATACTTCTATTAAAATAGCAACGAGTCTTGAAAATATCAATCATATAAAATATCGTTGATCAAGGAATAAACCCCGTTTTATGCATCTCGTTTCGAAGTTTCTCTTAATAAGAGATACCCACGAGCTGAGCGATGCGACGACGGGCCTATTCAATATTAAAACCGCGTAAATCGAGACTCGCGTACCTCTCTCGGTTCGATATTGGAAAAAATAAATAATTTGTCTCGGGTTTCTTCGACGAATTTTTCCACGGCGGTGCAATCTGGTGTGTGACTCTCGCGCGTCCGGAAAAGAAGGAAGAAGGAAAAGACAAAGACGAGTAAGAAAAAGAGAGAAACTCGCTGTTCGAATAGATGTTTATTTGCCTTTATCGCAGAGAAAAAGTCGATCCGAACGCGTTCGTTGCGGGCGTTGCGGCAAGGAGAATAGCCAAGAACTTCTAACCTTACGGCACAACTCTCTTCCCATCGACCTCTAATAGCGAATAGCAGTTCAATGCCAGAAAAGAACTCTCGAACGCGCGCGCGTTGAGATGACTGACATCCGACGGCACTGCGAATCGCGAGGAAATTTCTCACAATTAATTCCATCGATATATACCTATATTTTACGTGCAATTGCCTTTTGTTTCGTTTCATTCGTGGGATGGAGAAGACAATTACAGTTTCTAAAGATTCGTATTTCCAAATATTATATATTATTAGTACGTTGGATCGATTAGTTGCATCACGATGTTCGAGACTGGACGTTGGTTAATATTTCCTGAGCTATTGTAAAAAAAAAAATATATATTTTACAACCCTCTTCTTTATAATATTTTGATGTCTTTGCGCGGTACATAACGAGATAACGAGAGGAAAAAATATCTTTGTATCTAGGAAGCAAAGAATTTGTGTCTCTCCGCTTTTACCGAGTTTATAAAACTTCGTGTCCTGAATACTATACCACGTTCAAGATCAATTAGAAAGAGTTGGCAGAAATGTTGTCGCTCGTTTTTCTCGCTGAGACAACGAACTCACACCCGTTCGAAGATATATTTCCACTATTAATGCTAATGGGCCTCACCGTTATCTCCTAGCCGTAAATACGTAATTAATCGTATCTACTTTGGCGAATAACGCGAGTACACGATCAAGTAGCACGAGAATGATCTCAAGTAGCACTTGCAAAAGATTCTTATTACGATATATAGACCGAAACAATAACGGTTTGTATGATTGTGTAATGTGTATATCACTTGTAATTTAGAATATAAAATTATGGGATGAGATATAGCAACATCGCCATTTCTGAACAGTTGATCGCATTGAACTTTGACATTACATCATAAATATAATTGCTGTTATCGGGAGAAAGCGACAGATACTTGACGATAGCGTCATTTTTTACCAACTTCTCTCAAATCGCTAGATTTTTTATTTATTTATTTTTTTTAAGAAGAAATTGGAATAGAGGGGGAAAATCACCAGCGATTTCTCGCTCCATGAATTTCGCACTTTTACTCACAAAAATCACGTAAAAAACATGATTTTTAGCTTTGAATTTCTCTCAAATTATGTAGACAAATTTCCCAAAATTTTAACTGTGAATGTGTTATGTTGCAAGAATGTAATATTAAACTTTTATACAATTCGTAGCACTTTCATAAAGATAAACAAACTTCTTAACTGGTTAATTATGTCGGTGAAAAAAAGCAAAATATATTGCTAAATTCTTTTTCAATTCTTGTAGTCGATGCGAAACTCATGAAGGTACGATTTACAATTAAAGCAATCCAAGACGTTGTGAAAGAAATTTGGCAAGATTCCGTAGGAGAACTATTTATGTAAAAATTTAAAAAAATCCAATGAACGAACAATAAGTACAAGAATACATTAACACCAGTCGGCATCAGTGAGATAATACTGCACATATAATAAATAATTATTTTAATAATTAGTACAAAAGAAGAAAACAGTTGATTAACTACTGTAAAAATAAAAAGAAGAATTCAAAAAGAGTAGTCACACAAGGCTCGCTACTGCTGACGTCAATTAAGCAAAACCAACTTGTTAATACAAAAGTAAGATTTAAAAGCAAGTTTGTTAACTCTGTTAAATAAATTGATTATTTGATTACGCGAATGTGTAACCGCATGAAAGTACTGGAAATGTTGGAATTAATTCGAACGTTTACTTGATTGTCAGCTATTACGAAAGCTACGGCTTTAATTAACATAAATTATTTAGATTCAACTTTAACCTTTTCTAAAAAGTTTCTTTCTTCGAAAGATATAATACCGCAGAACAAATAATTATTTACAAGAAAAAATAACAGTGGTTTTTCTAATTTATTAGTGGTTTTCTTAATTTATTAAAAGATAAACATTCTCTCACATTTTATGATAATTTTTACATATGACGAATTAATTACATAACAACAAATATAACATTATCACTTCATAAGGTATTATAACGAATTTTTTCTTTTTAATCGCAAATAGTGTTATTTTAAATCTAGTATAAGAATATCAAAAACTTCAATACGTAATATGTTAACTAATTTTTATAGAATAAGCAGTATATGTAACTATACAGTCTGATACAATCCAACTTTTCAAGGAAAACAGAAAAGTCAAAATGCATTAATTTGACATCATATTGATAAAAGAAATGATTTAAATTTGATCAAATTATTTTAACTTTTTTATTTTCCTTAAGCTATATATTTAAGTCACTAATATAATTAAATTAACACTTTATATTACATATAAACATATTATTATTACTTATATCTGTACTAGGTAACTTAAACAAAATTCAAGGAAAAAATGTCTCTTATAACTAACTGTAAAAGAAATTAGAAAATTGAAAAATATTTAATTTTTTATGTCATTATTTTTTTTATGTCATTATTTTTTACTAAAATAAATACGTACATACATGTACACACGTACACACACACACACACGCGCGCGTGCGAGAAATAAGTACATGTATAGGATGTTTCGAAACTGATGCAACTAGAAAGAGAATGATTCTACATGAAAACATAAGTCAAAAACAAATAAAATTTTTTTATATGGTACGTCATTTCCAAAATAATCGAATTTGAAAATTGGCATATTTTAACATAAATTATAAAATATAAAATTTTGTAAACTATTTAATTTTTTTAATTTTACCTTAATACTTTTTAAACATAGAATAATAAGATGAATAAATTGAACGAAAATACACAGTTGTTTAAAAAAAAATTATACTATATATAAAAAAATTATGCAATTACACATTTTTATTACATCAATGATTTTTTATATCACTGATTACATCATTTATCTCATTATTACATACATCAAAGTATTAACTTATTGATTAAAATAATTATCAAAATATTATTGTAGTAGATTTACGAAATATTTTATATTTTATGTCAAAATATGTCAATTTTTTAATTTGATCTCGGAAATGTATCATACAAAAACATTTTATTCTATGTTTTCGATTTATTTTTGTCACGTAAAATCACTCTATTTCCGACTATTTACCGTCAGTTACGAAACAACTAGAATATATAAACTAAGAGTTTAAAATTTATTCTTAAAATTACAATAGTCGAGGGACAATATGATATTTTGAAAAATTTTATGTAATTTTTTTAAATATATTGATATCTATCACAATAAAATATTTAAAAAATTTAGTTAAATTTTGGTACAATTTTTATTAAAATTATAGGAAAAACCTTTAAAATACTATGTTATCTCACACGATTACTTACCGTAATTTTAAAGATAAATTCTAATAAAATTCTCTTTTTTGTGTATGTATATAAAATTCGTTGAACTGATTGAAAGTGACGTTCATAGATTGCACAATTATAATTGTGTATTAAAAATATTCATTGTAGTTGTGAAAAATGTAAGGCTTTAAGAAGTTTAAAAATCAATATTTTTGTTACTTTTTTTGCTGTTTCTCTATTTTATTAACGGAATAAAAAAACGTAAAGCATTAGTACAAATCGTCCTACGTACAGAAAAATTCCATTATGAAAATAACATGCCAACCAGTTTTTATGTTTTAATTTTTAGTAACAATGTAATACTGTTTAATTGAGAAATATTTTGATCTGAGAAGCTTAAAGTGTTAAGAAAATATTCTTGATAGCATCTTAAAATGATGCTACCCAGCAAATACAGATAAAACTGTTGTAGAAAAATAGTACGTAAATATAGTATTTTTACATTTATATTGCTGTTGTATTCATGGTTTGCTAGGTAATATGTGTTTTAAACTAGATCGATACAGGTAAAATTATCGCCTTTGCATTGTTTGTAATGTACCGCATTCCAATGCAAAGATGAGCAACGTTTTGAGCAATAAGGCGCTTCCAAGCAAGCTCGACAATATACCGTACTCTTACGTTTACAGCGTAAACAGGGTACGTTGTCCACATCTGAAATTTCCAGATCGTCGTTTATATCCATCGATTTTTCATCATTTTTATTTAATATCTCCAAATTATTTTCAGAAAATATATTCGTATCTAGTTTCTCAAACAACGATGGCGATATGCTTCTAATGCTTACAATACTTGGTATGATATCAGTGACTTTGGAATCGTTATCATTTTCTACGGAAGTACATTCAGCAGTATTGACATTAAGAACATTGTTTTCAGCGGAAATCTCTTTTTTTTCATTTACATCAACAGGATCGTTTTCTTGAACGAAGTTACACGAAGAAGTTTGATATATCTGTTGGAGTTGTTCATTGATTGTGTTATCATTGTGAATATCTTTTATCATCTTTTCCTCTTCCAGATATTCAATGATTAAGTTAATATCACCGTGTGTGTCTATTATTTCTTCCTTTTTAACAATCATGTTAATATCATCGTGATCTATTATTATCTTTTCTTCTTTTGTATCTTCAAGAAACTCTATTATATCATTGTTATCTTCAGAAAGATAGGTCAATTCCGTCGCATGTTCTCTCGTACTCGATTCACCTTTTATTAATGGCATTTCCTGTAGGCACATTTCTTCTATTTTTAATAGCGATTGCTGACTATTTTCTTCCTCTGTATTTTCAGTATCTTGCGTTTCGGTCACAAATTCTTGACGTATATCAGCTGAATTTGTCTCAGGGATGTTTTTCGAAAAAGTCGATGCTACTTTTGTATTTTTCGCACTCTCGTCGGTATACAGTTTTCCGGAACTTTCGAACACTTCATCGATAGAATTATTACTTTGTTCGTTCGAAAAATCTTCTTGCTGTGCATCTAAGCAAAATTCTGATATTGTTTCGGCGTGCTTTTCCGTAACTTGCGGTATTTTCGTAGATTCGTACATCGTATCATATGATGCTGAATCTTGTGATGTACTTAAGTTATCTTTTTCAGAAGACGATATCTCGTCGCACTGTTTGTCGTTTTGTGATTCCTTCGAATTTTCGTCGATATACAATTCCCTGAAGCTTCCGGACGATTCATCGATAGAACTGTTCGTAGAATCTTCTTGTTGTGCATTTAAGCAAAATTCTATTGATTCAACTTGCTTCTCGTGTATCTCCTCAGAATCTCCTTGAATTAATTTCGTAGATTTGCATTTTGTCGTATTAATTAATGATGCTGAATCTTGTGATATACTTAAATTATCTTCTTGAGAAAACGGTATCTCGCATTCGTCCAAATTTTGTGAACTTTCATCGATATACAATTTAAAAGAGCTTGAGGATATTGTATCAGAATCGTCACTCCATTCGTTTGTAGGATCTTCTTGCTGTGCTAAGTAAGACTTTGATATTGTTTCGGCATGCGTCTCACGTTGCGTTATTTCCGTAGATTTGCATTTCTCTATCGAAGATACCAAGTCCGACATGTTGTTTAATGAACTTTGTTTTAGACTAGGCGATATGTTTAATGGCTCAGACTGTATCTCTGTGGAATTTAATACTGCAATATTTTCATCATTACGCAGTTTATCATTCAAATCTTTATTAATCATTTCATTACCGTCATTATATATTTCGTTATTTTGATCTTTCGTATTACATGAGAATTGTGATGGTGCTTCGTTTTCTGTACTACTATTTGACGTTGCAACATTAGAAGTTTCGTGTGAGTTTTCTGTAATCTTAGGCCGTTCTTTGATCGGTGACTTTTTCTGCAAGAGCTTCCTTAGTAAATTATTATTTTGCTCTTGTGAGCTCATGTATTTTGAAAGTGATTTTCTGGTTGCAAAATCAGGCGTAAAAAGTGACTCTTTATTTTGTGCTAAATTACTCTTTACCGCTGTAGATTTTGAAGTCTCCAAAATATACAAGTCAGTATCTTGTTTTGAAGATTGTTCCTTTAAATTCTTATTATAGACTGGATTATTTTCATTGACTTGATTAGACTGAGTCTTCGTTAACTCGTCTACGGATGTTTGTATCGTGTTCTTTTGTAAGATTATCCTGCTTCCTGACGTATTGTCTTGTGAATCTTCATCGGCATTTTTTTCAACAGTCTGTGATTTTATTATCTTGCTCTTTATGTAATTACGTAAATGCTGAGAAAAATAAAATAGTGTTGTTTTTTCATGGTGAATGCGTTCATATTGCCGTTTGTTAAGAGAATTTGTCATTTCTTCTGACATGCGCAAATACGATCGTATTTGATTATATAATGTACTTATCTGATTATCCGTCAAATTCATCAGATTAAAATTATAGACAACATCATTTGCTTGTGTATTTTTTGGTAAAGTAGACATTTTATTACTTGTATCACTGTAATGTTGTGAAAACATTATCGTATTTGGAAATACATCTGAACTCTGCGAAGTGGAAGTTTTTGGAGCAGTGCTAGATGTATTTTGCAATATGTCGTGTGCGCTTAAATTTTCTTTATGTAGATTTATAGACGGTGTCTTTTGCACATAATCTTTATTTTGCGATTGAGGGATTTCTTTATTCACGCTTTGTTGTACATTTTGCGATGTATTCCTAATCGATAAATCAATTGCACATGAATCGTTTGGTTGTAAGTGCTGATTTATTGCAGTTTTGGTACTGCTAATTACATTCTTTAACGCGACATTTGATTGTCCCCTATTGTTTGCAGAAGGCACATTTGCATTCGCTTGATTTACCGGCAATTTCTGCTGTGGTATCTGTATGTTTTGATCTGGTAAAATATTCTGAATTGAATGATTTTGCATCTTGTGTATTGTAGTAGATTGTAGAAGTAAGGAAAAATGAGCTTCGTTTGGATTTGGACAATTGTATTGTGGTAGTAATTTCGTTCTTCCCAAAGGTGCTTGAGAGACTTGCGAAATGCAGTTTATTTGATTCACTTGATTTGCGCTTTGATGTTTAACATTTCTCATTGTAGTATTGATTTCTGGAGCATCAAGATTTACTGTGAAAGATCCAGATAACGTAACATTGTGTACAGTTTTGCACATCCCAACATTTTGATTTGCAATAAGTGGCGGACAAATTGTTGTCCTCGAATTTATTTGTTTTTGTTGCTGCGCATTAGCAGCAGACGCGATTGCAGTACTGCTAACGGTACTTTTTGCAACATGTGATTGTCTCATATTGGTTATAGGAGGCACGTTTACATTCCCTCGATGTACTGGCCCACATGAGTGCATATTAATATTCCGTGATGAAACGTTACTTGTATTCACGGAAGCTTCTGAAATGCCAACATCCGATATATCTGCCATCCGACATATATTTGGCACAAGTTGTCTCGAGTGTGGCATCTGTGAATAATTAGCCGAATTGCCAAACAATTGTTGCTGATTGATGTTCGAGATCGTTGGCACCGGATGTGGTATTATTGAAGATTGCTTAGATTTGCCATTTTCTGTGTCTGGAAATGGAGCGTTTCTAAAAGATGATTGCGTGATAGCGTTTGACATTGACGCACTCGAAACTGATTCGCTAACATTTGGATATTGTGATGCATTTGCGTTCTGTTGTGAAATTAGTGTGGTACGAGTTTCCACGATATTAGAATACATGTTTAATTCATCCAATGATAGTGATGGATTTAATGACGTACATTGATTAATGTAAGTTAAAATGTCCTGAGTATCTTTCGTACAGAGCAATATTTTCAATTTTGCTAAAATTAAATCTATTTGTTTCACATGTACATACATTTTTTCTGTTAGTTCTATAGTAACATGTCTTATACGTGTATGTCGAATAAAATTGCGACAATATTTAATGTGATCGTTGAGACTTTTCATTATAATTTGAAATGTATAATTATAATTTGTGCGCTCGTTGTTAACATTTGGAGTATTAATCTCAACTGGTGCAACTGGTGTAACTGGTGCGTTTGTTCTAGATGAAAAGTATATTTGTTTAATAGCAGTATCATATGATGGCAATTTGGATATTAATCGAGATGTTAATTGAGGATGCGTTGATTGTAAAGATACTGATGGATCAGAAGTCGATTGAGATATTAATTGAGGAGGTACTGATGTTGGCTGAGATGTTAAATGCGGAGATATTGACGAACGAAGTGTTGAGGGAGTAGGTGCTGATTGAGCAGATGATAATTGAGAAAATACTAATGGACAAGATACTGATTGAGTAGGCGCTAATTGAAAAGATACTGACGGACGAGGTGCTGATTGAATAGGCGCTACTTGAAAAGATAATGATGGACGAGGTGCTGATTGAGTAGGTGCTAATTGAGAAAGTATTAACAGAGGGGGTGCTACTTGAAAAGGTACTGACGGACGAAGTGTTGATTGAGTAGGTGCTAATTGAACAGGTACTGACGCACAAGGTACTGATTGAGTAGGCGCTAATTGAGAAAGTATTAACAAAGGAAGTGCTGATTGACTAGATGGTAATTGAGAAGATATTGACAGAGCTGATTGAGTAGGTGTTACTTGAGAAGATACTGATGGATGAGGTGTTGATTGAGTAGGCGTTGATTGAGATGTTAATTGAAGAGATTCTGATCGATGAGATGTTGATTGAGGAGATACGGATTTAGAATGTGCTGACTGACAGATTTTTAAGCATACACATTTTCTTGTATCTAATGCATTGAGGCTCGACAATTTCATGGCACATTGACAATTAATTTCCGTAATAGATCGAACTTTGCTATGCGTCACATCCAAAAAAGTCTGTGGTAGCTGTTGTCCTAAATCAGGCATGTTGTATGCAGTTTTAATTCCTTCAGGATTGTCTGCTATTTGTATCTTTTTCCGCTCGATAAACGATGCGTTTTTATCCTCTTTTTGCTGATTATGCACTCGCTCACTTTTAATTTTTTTTGTAATTGCATTATCTTGAGAATGTTGTTCTTCGTTAATTTTCCGTTTGTCGCCCGTGGAAGCGTCATGTATTTGTTTTTCTAAATTAGACGTACCGCATGCAAGTTCACTTGATACAGAATTGTTCTCAGTTGTTATTTGTGTTGTTGTTTTGACTGGTTGCATGCATTTATTCCTTTCTCGTTGATTAGAATCCATCGCATTTTCATCTTCTTTTAAAATTGGAGAGTCTTGAAAATTTTGTTGTTGAGAACATTTTGCATTATCTTTAACAGTAAAAACAGAATCATATACAATTTCCTCAGTTTCAGCAGTAATATTTTGATTATCACTTAATGACATATTGTTTTCTGGCCTTTTACTTGTAATCGTCTGTTTGGATCTTTCAGATGATTTATGGTTAATTTCAAAAATTTCATTAAGGAAATTTGGATTATTCTTAAGCGTGTATAAGTTTTCGATATATGAATTTACTGCAGACGAAGATGCTTTTAGTGAGAATTTCTGCGATATTTGAGACTTCAATTTGGGCTTTATTTTTATTTCCACTTCAATATTGTTACTGTTGTCATCATCTGACGAGTGATTATCATTGCAATTTGATTGACTTAGAGATGTAGATGAATTTGTCGTTTGTACGAAAGAAGATTCATCATGTCTTCTTTCCAAAGAATTTTTTTCTGATGTCGTCACTGAAAACTGATCAAGGCTTGTCTTTCCATCTTTTAAAATATCGTTACTTTTTAATAAATTTTTAATATTTTGCGACATGCCACGGCTGTCTTTTTCGTTAACATTGCACAGTGCTGAATCATTTGCAAACGCGATCGGTAATTCCAAATTTGATATTGCACGTCTTCGTGTATCTTGCGTTAAATCAACACTGTCGCTATTGCATATTTCTTGATTTTCCTGCTGATTTTGTAGAATAGGCATACAAGTCATATCCGCTTGCTTCTCTATGTTTCGATTCTCCATGTCACTCGTATTTTCATCTAAACCCATTTCAATAGTTGATAGGTCATTATCTTTGCCTTGTTCTGCGCGTGTATCACTTTTGCTATTGTTTTCTGTAGCCACAATTGATAAAAAATTCTCTACGCACTGTTTTTTTACCGGGATTGCGTTTCTTTTATTTTCTTCCGAATCATTAGCTGACGTGCTACTTATATATTTCGATGCTCGATTTTCTACTTTTTCATCTGTTGCAGTATCATGCATAGAATGTATTTCGATGTTTGTAGTGGAATCGCATGAACTATCGGAGTTTTTTTTAATTGATTCTGCGTTCTCTATACTTTTCTGCGAATTATTTGCAGACATGTCACGTATGCATATTGATGCTTCAGCTATCGATGGTTCAACTATTTTCTTTTCTGTCGTAGTGTCAGGTGTAGCATAATTTTTTTCGGTGTTAATAGTGCAATTGCATGAATTATCAGATTTTGTTTTGGCCAGTATTGTGCTTTCTGTAATATTTTTCTGGAAATTATTAGCAAAAGTGTCACGTTTACGTATCGATGCTCTACGATCTTCTATCTCATCTGTTGCATATTCATCGAATGTAGTGTAACATTCTTCGGAGCTTGCAGTGAAATCGCATGAATTATTGCAGTTTTCTTTAACCGATTGTGCATCTTCTATATTTATCTGTGAATTATTAGCACATGTGCCATGCTTACCCGGTCTACCTTCTATCTTTTCGTCTATTGTAGCATCGTGCATAAAGTACTTTTCCGTTACAGTAGAATCGCATGAATCGTCTGATTTTACTTTATCCAAAAATATTACAATATCTATATTTTTCTGCGAATTAGTAGATGATGTATCATATGTGCATACCAATGCTCCATCTTTCGCCTCGATTTTGGTTGCAGCATCTTTTATAGCACAATCTTCTTCGGTACTTGCAGAGGAATCGCATGAATTATCGGAGCTTATGTCTTCTGTATTTTCCTGCGAATTATTAACAGATGTTTCGTTTTCGCGTGTCGATGCTTCTCCCACTTCATCTGCAGCATTATATATAGCATAATATTTTTCGGTACATGCTGTGGAATCGCATGAATTATCAGAATTATCGCTCTCCACATTTTCCTGCTTATTATTAGCTAACGTAACACGTTTATCTATCGATGCTTCATCTTCTATTTCCGTGTCCGTTGTAGCATCGTGCGTAGCACATTTTTCGAAATTTGTTGTGAAATCGTACGAGTTATTGAAGTTTATGCTTTCTATATTTTTCTGCAAGTTAGTATCATGTGTTAACTTTTTGTCATCATGCAATAGATCGTCAGATTCTTGTTTCCTTCCTTTCCTATAATTTAACAGAATTTCGTTGTTTTCTTCAGTTTCACTTGTGTTGGAATCGAAGGATCTTTCAAAATATTTCTGAAGTTTTTCTCGTTTTGTTTTATATTTATCTTTTTTTCGCTTATGCGATTTGTAATTTTCACGTTTTTTATATCTTATAATATTCCCCCGAATTCTTTGGTTTGTATGATCTAATTTATATTTGAATATTTCGATATTACTATGTGGTACTACTTTATCTGGTGACGTGTTAATTTCATTCTTCTTTCGTATTTTTATCGGCAATGCATTTTGGTCTGAATTTCTGGAACTTACTTTTCTTTTAATTACTACCTTGGAATTTGTTCCAATATGTAGGTTAACTGTTGACAGATTTTTAGATTTTAAATTTATTTTTGTTTGTCTGATATTTTTTTTTATGCCTTTATATTGTAACGATGTATCGATATGTTTAACTAATTCTAAATCTAATTGAACATTTTCATTCTCGTTTGTGAAATCATTAGCTGTTGCTTCTGAAATTATGTTGCTTGAGCTAATATTGCATTCAGAAGAAATATTAACAATTCTAGATTCATTGGAACATTCTTGTAATGTATCTAGTTTGGTTTTTAATGAAGAAATGTTTTTCTTATGTTGTCTAGCAAAAACATTGGCATCTTCCGAGGAATTAATGCTCCTTTTAGGATCAGAACGATGTTTCGTCAATCGAAGCGGTACGGTTGTGTCTGATGATTCGTTTTCCGAAGAACATTCCTCATTAACAAATATATTCATTTTTTTTGCAGGAACAGAAATAGATCTATCTTTTGAAAAATTAATCTTACTTTCAGAACGAGAATTTTTATTTGCAAACTTGTGTGTAAAATTCTGTTTCTTTAGCAATTCGTCTTTCGACGAAGACAAGCTGCATGCTGCTTTAATATCTAATTTTTCAGACACATCCATATGCTTTGTTGACGTAACATCGATATGAGAATTCTTTTTTGTTGCTTTTTGAGTGAAATCCTGTATAAGATTGATAATTTTTTCCCTTGGCTTTGATAATTCTTTTTCTAACAAATTACATCCTTGCTCTTCATTTCGACAAGTTTTACTAGCATCTAATATATTGATCGATGCAGTTTCAGCAGCAGCGTTTAAAATTTGTATGTTAGACTGTTGATGAAGATCTTGAGAATCTTCTATCCGCCTTTTTTGGGCATCGTCTCGGTGCTCGTATTGCGATTCCTTGTAGGACGTCATAAAATTTTTATTATTGTTATGCAGTGACTGCAGTGATTTTTCTCTAAAACAGAAATATTCTATGTATAATAATTATAAACATTATAAATGTAATCACATAATGTGACATTTACCTCGAAAAATATTTATAACTGCGCAATTATTAATAAATTAGACAAATAAGATAGTTGAAACAAGTAGAAAACATGTATATATAAATGGTTTTCCATAAAAACCAAACAAATAAATTTTTTAAAATCTGTACGATGACGTTAAATTATTCTCTATTATCAATATCACGTTCAGTATCTTTTTCTAGAGTCAAATAGAAAACAGGAAACATAATTATAAACAGATAATGTAAAATTTCTGTAAAAGAAACACAAGTCTTAAAGTTCTTATTTTATTTTTATACTTCCTCAAAATATTAATTAAGGTCTGTAACTTTGTTTTTATATCTTTTATATATCCAGGTAAAATTAACACATACAATAAATGGTTTGAAAATGAGAAGTTTTTTGTTTCCTAAAAATTCTACTCTTTACGGATTTATTTGTTTTTTATAGAACCCTTCATATATATTTAAAAAATAAATCAGTTTTGCTGCGCGATATGTGCTAATTTTAATACTATTTAATAATATTAATAAAGCAAATTATTAAGGAAAAAAAGATTTCTATATTTCAGAGCGGACACTTATGCAAGTCGATTCCATTGAAATTCATCAATAAATATTTTAAAAGTTGAAGTGCAACTGTTTATACAAAGACTGTCGAATCGCGCATTCGGTTGACTGTTATACAGAAATCCCAAAAAGATTTTACAAATCATCTGCTTGCAAAGAAATGTTACGAAGTGGTGTATCGCTTTGGAAATTTTGTTCTCTTTTCTTTAGCATTTTTATCGCATTTGGGCTTGAACATTTTCATTGGTCGCCTCGAATTGTCCATGAATTTTCTAGGAGATTTGATATTCCAATTGCGTCAAAATACGAACCATTTGCGAAAATCCGGATTTTGGATCAAAGAGCGTTAAAGATAATTCTTCATAAAACAGATGCAAGATATTACAATTGTGTTTATTACTTAGTAAATATGCACTATGAAAGTCACATGCTCGATACTTTCACAATTTTACTTCACGATATTTACACTTATTACTAAAATCCTTGTATAGATATCTTTAATTATTATGCAGATTCATTAGCTTTGAACAAAACGAATAATAATGCACCACTTGATAAATTGTTAAAATGCTAAAATAATTTTATTAGGCATCCTTCGTAGTATTTTGTGTCAATTATTACTAAAAATGTGTTTTTCGTTGTTAATCGCACCAACTTCGAGTATCAAACATTGTATAAAAAATCTTTCTACTCGCTAATCTTACAATAGAAGATACAATAAAAGCAGACGTCTAACCGGCCCAAGCGTTTTGTCCAAATTGTCGTTTCTTTTACAACCCCTGTAGACCTATTCTGTAACTCTTAGTGAAAATTCGGTATCAGATGTTATATATGGTAGAAAAACTGCGCATAACGATACCGAGCTGTCATTAAGAGTTACAGAATACGCCTACCAGGTCACACTGCAGGTCACCAATACAAACTACATGAGGAAGGGGCAAAGGAAAATAATGATACAGTGAGATTCTTTCATTGTATAGAACTTTTTCTATTGAAAAACATTTTTACGACCAACTGCTGCCAACCGAAGGTTCTTACTCTTAAAATTTTTAAAAAAAGGCTTTCAGAGTTCAAAAATGTTATTTATAATAATTGTTATTTATAATAAATTAAACGTGAGAAAACGATATGAGCAAGTATAATCGAGAAATATTGGAACAGTTCTTTTTTGGAGTAAATTAATGCCAAAGCTTGTTTGATGGCGTTTAGAGTTTAAATTAATTTGCATTCCATATTTGAAAAACTCTTAAAAAATTGCTAGCTTACATTTCTCTCTAAATGTTTTTCTCTAAATAAATATTAATTTAAAAAAATTAAAAAAAGATGTACATATAGCGTAATGTGTTCCGTTCTCACCTAGTACTTATAAAAATTATATTTTAAACACTTAGTGTGTTTTGTGTGAGAAAAAATTTATAGTTTGAACATTTAAAGCACGGCATTTAATACTAACAAAAAGAAGAGTTTAATTTAACACAATAACTCGCTGTTTCTTTTGAGAATTTTGTCGCTAAACAATTAAAATGACACGAATGCCGAAGAATTGATTCATTTTGCATTGTTAGTTTGAAAAACGTAAAGATATTTCAGGTATAATGTACTTGTATGTTATATTAATATGTATTAATTTATATAATATAATCGCAATCGATATAACGTACGTGTTCATATGTATCTTTAATGCAATTATAACTTTTTGTTACGATCTGAGTCTAATGTTAAAAAAAATCCTTTATCTTGTAATTAGCACATATATCGCAGCAAAAATGTACCTCATGCCACTTTATGCAAATTAATAAATATTGCATATGCACAACGAATAATTGAACGATGTTGACACATTACAATTTATGTGTTTATAAATTAGCGTAATTATAAATACGAGCTGCACTCCATGCAGTGATATTGCATTTGAATTAGAAAATCAAATTGAGTGGATACTTACTTGTAGCTAGAAACCGGCAATCGCTCAAGAACCACGCATGGTCTGACCGCTAGTTGCATTAATCCCGCACGCCTCGCCCGCTTTGATAGTCCTAATTTCCGCAGATCTTTTCTTAGCTGAAACAATTATTTTGTGATATTTCAATATATTCCTTTAACTTCTTTCCTCATGTAAAACTAAAGCGAATTTTAAATGTTCAACAATAGTACAATAATAGGTGCTGATTTAATTGTAAATACTGATAGAATACTGTTCCGATATACACGGCAGTAAACTTTCAAAGCATGCTTGTGCTCAGATAACGTCATAGATTTTGTCGTTGCTTTCTGTTTTTGTTACTGCGACTCGCGAGTTAAGGCAGTTCCAGTGAAAACAGCGGCGTCCATGAAAACGTTAACTCTCATAGACGTTTTAATAATAATTACAACAAAAAACTTATTATGAAGTCTTATTATATTCATGGTTCTTTTTCTTCTTCTTCATTAGCATTTGAATTTTTTCAACTAAATCCTCATGAAAATTTTTCTCATATTTTTTATACTAATTGGAACATTTTTCAGAAATATTCAGAAAGTCTACATCTACTTAAAAATTTTTTTACATGTGAATTTTGAAATATTCTGAAAGTTCCCAAAATTTCTAAAAAATACTTTTAACATTTTTATATTTTATATTTTATCAGGATAAAATTTAATTATAGAACAAAAATCTTGAAAATTTTAGTCTATTTCATAATTAACATATATGAAAAATTCTCAGAAAAGATTGTAGACAAGATTCCAGTCATATCAAATTTCAATTTAGACAAAATAGATTTTTGCTACTTAAGCTCATTCCTTTATACTGAAGTTGAGAGAGTAAAACTATAAAACCTTTCCATGTATGCGTTAAGTGTTACCGCATGTCAAACATGTGTATTTCAAAAAATTATGCCAAATGCATGCTTTTTCAAAATGCATTCAAATGCACGCATGTTACGCACGTTATATTATACACATACATGAAGGAAACCCAGAGTAATAAATGAATCATACAGTTAAATGTGCTAACCGAGACCCCGGCGCAAAATATCTCGTATCTCGTAATATTTTTAAGACAACAAATTAGAGATAAGCCTTATTCAGTCAGATAAGCCTCATTCAGAGCTAGATTATTGCTCAATATTTCTTGTATAATTTTATTTAACTTTTCCAGTATAACAAACTGCGAACCAAAAAACTTTTAATTTTTATATTTGAAATGTATGAAAATTTCTGTTTAAAAAATATTTTAAATTTCTTCAAATTTTACTTTCAAGTTTCTTCGGAAATTAGAATGAGAAAAATTAAAAATAGAATACTTATAAAATCTCTTACAAATTTTATATTTTAGAATTCACATATAATGGATGTTCTATATTAAATTATTAGTAAGTTCTCTAATTTATGGTATCTATTGGACAAGTATATCTTTGGACAATGTGCAGTATTTTGATTATACGTAAAAAAGAAGTCTCTCTCGAACATCCTCGAATCATGTTTGGTACATCAAATAGCTATGCATGAAGAACGGGACGTTGTTTGGACATTCATACAGTGTCAAATTGTTGCTTGGGCAATAAATAAAAAATATTGTCATATAAAAATTGTATGATCTGTGAAAAAGAACAATGGTAAATTAATTTTTGAAAAACATTGTTTTATTTTTTTACTTTCTCTGAGTTATTCTAAAAATTATTCCAATTTGTATAAATAATTTGATAAATTTTCTAAAAAGTTATAAAATTATATAAAAACTCTGAAATTTGTATAAAAATTTTTAAAAAATATATGAAAATTTTAACAAAATTTTTCACCAGGGAAAACTACAAATTTTATACATATTGTATTAAAAGGTTTTAAACAGATCAAAAAAAAGTCGCTGATTACTTTAATATGCATCTTACGGGTTTTCTAAATTTAATGCAGTAAAGCTGATAATTAATTAACCACAGGAAGTTCGCACCTTGACTAGCATGCGACGACGATCTTTGTTTCCGTGAAGGCTCCTCTTCAGTTGGAAGTAGTTGTTAAAGATAAATGTAGCTTGCTTTTTGTATCCTTCCATTATTGCCGGCACAGCCGATACAATTTTTCGTTGATTTTTGACATCCAAATTCCTGTCCCTGTTCAAGTTCAGAAATTAAAGAACAATTGTAACAATCCTTACTCTTGATCACAATATATAATGGAACTTACACACGAAGTTTTAAAGAACTGAACTATCGAGAAAAAAGCAAACTAATACGCTCTTAAACTACGCAATCGGTGAATGAGATATTTGGTGAAGAATTTTCACGAGAGACCACAAAAGAACACAATACGCTGGGGTTAGTCTTTCATTTATTATTACCTTCTTCGACCTTCCTTTCTTCATTCGCTTTTCTTTCGATTTGTCTAAAGCTCCTGAGACATAAAATGCATAGTATGGCACGAGCACAAAATCGCTAGATCAATGAGTCTTATGTAATTCCTTATGTAATATCAAGATTTCACTGAATACTTGTTGGTTCAACAGTTTTAAAGTTGGTTTATAATAGCTGATAATAGCCATTACCATAAGAAATTGGCCAATCATAGTCGATTATTCTTCTGTAAATCAATTATGATTGGCCAATTTCTTATAGTTATGGCTATTATTAGCTATTATTAACCAACTTTTATGTTATGCTACACTATGCGTCTTGTATATTCAAGCTCCAACGCGATAATGACCTAATTGTGATAAAGTGCTCTGCCCCCCCCCCGCCCCCCTTTTTCTTATGCTCCAAACAGTTTCTGCAGTTTCCTAATTTGCTTGTAGAATGCTGACTTGCTTGCTTTTTTTAATTTGGCACTTGTCCCCTGTAATTAGTCGGGGCGATGACGATTTGATCATACAGCAAAATTTAATCTTGCTTTCAATGCTCAGAACAACGATTGTTCTGCCAGCCGATTGTAATGCAATCGACAGGCATAAAAATATAATGAAACAGAAAGCGTCCGAACACGTAGACGGTCCCAAACGAACTTTGTGGAATGCTGACGACGTCTTTTGGGAAATCGTGAAAGAAAACTGGGGGGGGGGGATATAGAGTGTAGAATTTATGATATCCTTTTCAAAACTACATTCCAAAATATCCTCGAGAAAAATTTGACCCGATATACAGTCTATGTTACGTGTACTATATATTTCAAGTAAAATTTTTCTTGGAAAGAATGTTTTGGAATTTAACCTAAGAAACTATTATTTTATTAGGTATGGGTGTTTGTCACGTAATCATTAAACGCTACAAAAGGTTTATTTTTTACTCCAATCTTTTATTTCTCTTTTTTTTCGTGAAACTTTTTCAATTTTTTTTTTTATCTCATTCATTAATATTTATATCTTTTTTGTCAAACTTTTTCATAGATTTGTTCACATAAAATAAGCTTTATAAAAAAACAAGATTTTTTTCTTTATGAGAGTTATAGACACGGAAATGAAGTTATTTATATTTATGATTTTTTTAGTAGAATTTTATTGATCTTCATTATATAAAAAGTTCTGCATTGCAAATCTCGTTAATAAATGATTTCTATTTCTTACTTTAAACTTTTACTTGTGCATATTTTCTCAAAATTATTTTGCACTTTTTGCGACGCATGGGACATAGATTTGCAGCAACTTGAGATTCATATGCCGAGCAGACAAGCTAATCATTAGAAATGTCTAATAATAACAATATTCTTTGCATTTCTTATCACACTTATATATTTCACATCTCTCTTTCTTGCCGTGATATCTGACATTAATTAATATAAATTTTTTCTAATAGAAGAAAAAAGAAACGACCTCTTCGAGGTCATTCCCCTTCGGAATTACGTTTGAATCGATGTTATTTGGTCGGTTAAACTAAGAGAGATATATTCTTTTGTTTACTAATTTTTTTTTAATAAAAGAAAACATACAAAGTTAAATATTCTTGGAGAAGTCATTTAGAAGTAGTAGGTAGTAAAACGACACAAGTATCGTTTTATTTTTCTTAATATTTAAATAAAACTTTTGTGTCACTAATTGTGAATGGAAAATACCCGGTCAGAGCAACTGCACGATTATATCATACAGACACTTCTTCACTTTCTTTAGAAAAAGGTGGTCAACTTCACAGAAATCACTTTCTCTCCTACTGACGATGAACGTCGATCGAACGCACGTTGTCCCACTATTTATACTTATTGCTAGGTGCAGACACAGTTGATTCATTCAAAGAAATTTACAAGCAGAAATATCGCTTGTTTCAGATTAATTGAATAAAATCACACAAACTTTTGCTAATAACCACAAAGCATTTCTCTCATTTTCTTGTTGTTTCTTCGTTGGGTTAACAGAATGTAATAAATGATAGAGAATGAGTCATTATAGATAAAGAAAATGGTGATGCTGATATTGCGAAACAGCGAAAAGAAAGCTAGTAATCATAGTAATTTCAGAAGCGTCTATTTTATATTGAAAAATATGGTAATTTTGCGTTACTAATATTTTGTAATTTATGTCATTGCAAATGTAGCGATTAAAAACATATAAGAAAAAAATACTCACACAGAAAAATACATACTGTAAATTACTTGAATTAAGTAAATATTACTTATTCAAAATATCAAAAATATTTTTCACATTTATCATGAGTATTAAATTTATTAAATGTATTCTGAATCTTGGTTATTTAATACTTCAATTAAGAATATTAAATTAAAACAAAAGTTTGATTTGTTCACTATTCTGATTTTTTAAATAAAATTTTATAATGTTGTTCAAAAGAATATAAATTCCTTTTATTAGTTCATGATAATAAACTTTCTTAAATTTGTAAAGTATATTATTAAACTGTTATCAAGAAAATATTCTTTGTTAAAGAAAATCTTTAAATTAATAAATTGAGTAGTCGCTTTTTTTCGTAGTAGAATTGATATCTTTCTATGTGCGTAGTGCTGTTGTGTCAAAGAGATGATTAATACAAGGAAGACTAGTTCGAATTATTAATGCTTTCCATTCTGATTTTGCACAACAAAATATTTTAATACATAACGCGCATGCATTATAATGCCCTTGCATAAGATGGTCACATTCCTTACTGATTCAGCAGACAACTTATATTTAACATATGCGCCTGTCTCGAGAGTAATCAATTCGCGGCACACCTACCCTAAGTAAACAAGAAAAAAAAAATGAAAAATGACGCAATAAAATAACCGTATTTTATTAAAATGTATTTTTACTTGCGCTCTCTGGCGCTCGTTTTACTATAAATGCATCATTAACATTAAAAACGTTTGATACTAATTCTTTAATAATAAAGTCAAACATTAATACTGGTGAATGACAAACAAAGTCAAAGGTTTTATTAAAAATAAAATTTAAGTATAGTTGTAAGTTTTTGTCTACTTTAGAGAAGAATATATCGAAGTTATTGTAGTCGATTTTTCGCGATGCCGATTGATTCTCTCGCTGCGCTAACTTTGTGAGCAGCCATCATCGCGGAGATCGCGTATTTTGATTATGTGTATTGAGAGGTTAATAAGTGTAAAGGCTGTAAGGGACTGGCTTGCAAGTCCGAGGCCGGTATTCATAGTCGATTCTTATATTTAAGATCATCTTAAGTATCATCTTAAGATGCCATCAATCAATCAGAGAGCCGTATTAGCATCTTAAGACGTTACTTAAGACGATCTTGAAATAAAAATCGACTATGAATACCGGCCCGAGTGGATTGTCAGAAAGCCGGAAGAGGGAACGGAGGTTCACAATCAGATTATTAAGGGCCAGTTTCACAACTTAGTTTAACCGGAGTTTAAACCTTTAAACTTGGTTTACGGTAAATATTGTGTTCCACAACTGTCTTAAACCTCGGTTAACGTTGTTAAACTGCGGTTAAAGTTGAACGGCGAAATTCGGGCGTTTAAAGTAGATAACCGAGGTTTAATACTGCAGCGCCACTGCTTTCAATAATCTTTCGAGTATTGTACTTCATGGCTGATATCTCCACGAAATTGTAAAAAGGTTATGTTGCAAGATATGGCTCTGGAATATATGTTATCGTCATCTGACGATGAAGATTTTGTGCAAATAATAAATCGACGCCCGAGAATAATTAGAAGACGACCGTCATATTTTGAAGAATTTGATGACATTGATTTTTATGCTCGATTTCGCTTAACCAAGGAATCTGTTACTGCAGTCTTAAGAGAAATCAAAGAAAAAATTTCTCATAAAACAGAACAGTAAAAATAGTTTTGTAATATTATTAAATTAGTACTTATAGATTACATACTATGATTACGATGACCATATATGTGTTTTTCCAAAGAACAGTTTTTTTTTATTTCGAGTGGCTGTCTTTTAGATTTATTTATTTTTTTCAAAACTCAATTTTGTCTTTTATTCTAATCTGTTGTTCTTTATTTTATGAGAAATTTTTTTCTAATTAGTGTTCCAATGTTTAATGTACTTAATAAAGTGTAAATTTTTACAGTAACAATTGAATTTAATTGTTTAGTTCAAACTGATTTGAAAACATGTAAGAAGAAAACTTTAAAACTTTTAAATTTGTTCATTATTTTTTGCCTTGGTGTATAGAACCTGTAATATCTCATTCCCTACTTTTCGGTAACAACCAATCACACTACTTGTTCTAGAAGAAAGATAAGTCTGTTGAAGTTTCTTCGCATAGATTATAGGTTTACGTAACCTAGAGTTAAAATCTGGTTGTGAAACGCGATAGAAGTTTAACCGTGGCGTTAAACTTGACGGTAGTTCAACTAAACTCGGGTTAAACCCAAAGTTGTGAAACTGGGCCTTAAGAATAACACTGTTTCATTCTCCAGCGTGGTTACATCGAGCGACCATCTTCTTGCACCTCGCGAGAGAGAGAGAGAGAGAGAGAGAGAGAAAGCGAGATCGTCCCTTCTTTTCTTACATATCCTGTGTCGCCACTACGGTGGCGTCTCTGTATGACGTGGTGTATATACCTAGACCCCCCTGACTTAGGTATTGCAAATGAAAGACAGTTTACTCATGATTAGATAGGTACGCATTGTTACTAGATAATGTAATAAAACTTAGTGGGTTATGAACTATAACTAAAAAAATGTATTGATTCGAATTAATAGGAATGATTTAACACTAGGTAACAATATATATATATATAATAAAATAGAGATTTAAAGCAAAACGAAAGTATATATATAGTGTGTGTATTTTTCTTAACGTTAGGTATAAAGTAGGTCAAGACAAAAAGTCGAAGAGTATATCATTCAGGTAAAGGTTTGATCCAGAGTTTTATTCTATCTGGCGAGAGTATTTTATTATACGGCATTTGTGTAATTGTGCACCCGGGGATGTCTTGTACTACGTAACGATTGTTAAGTACTTTAGTTATTATAAAGGGGCCTTTGTATAACGACTTCAGCTCTTTGTCTTCCCCTGGCTTGGATGTAGTATCCCGAATAGATACGAGGTCATTTACTTTATATGTAGACGGTTTCTTATGTCTTTTATCATAGTAGGTTTTGTTATATAATTTTAAGGTATCTGAAGCTTGTCTAGCTATCTCGCGATTTTTTGAGCGTTGTTGTTCTATTTCTGTATGATCGAGGTCGGATTTTGCTAGGTTATTTAAAAATTGAATTAGTGGTGTGTCCATTTGATTTTATTTATCTATACCGAATAGAAGTTTTGCTGGTGAGCATTTTATGGAAGAGTGATGTGAATTATTGATTGTGTACTGTACTTCATTGATTTTGTCTGCCCACTCATATTGATCATCCACTATTTTTCTTAGCGATGATTTGAGGAATCGATTAATTCTTTCCACGGTACCGTTAGCTATGGCGGCGACCGCATTAGACGATGTTTGATACCTCTTTGTTGAACACAGTTTGTGAATTCAAAGGAGGTGAAGGATGTGTTTCTGTCTGTTGTTAAAAATTTTGGGTTGCCAAAAACATTAAAAATCTGATTTAGTTTTAAGATTGTTTCTTTCGAGCTAGTTGACCGTGTAGGACAAAGCTAAGTAAATCTTGTAAAAGAGTCGATTATATAGAACCAAAATATGTTTGTAATTTTGAGATATTTTCTTGAGTGGACCAAAGTGATCTGCATGCATTGATTGCATTGGCAGTTACAGTGTTTCCTCTAATTGTACTTCCCCTTCCTTGACGTTGATCGAGGAATTGTTCAACAAACAGGTTAGACAGTTGTCTATGTGTATACGCACTCGCTGACGCATCGATGGGAACCAGTAAGTATCTATAATGCCTTGAACAGTTTTTTCCACGCCGCAGTGGGCGTTATTATCGTGATATACACGAATTATATTTGGCATCATTGATTCCGGAACGTAGAAACGGCTTTTGTCCGGAAATTTACGGTATACCAGCCCTTCTATGAGCTCGAATTTGTCGCTATTGTCCTCTTCAAGAGAGTTTGTTAAAGTTTGAATTTGCGGGTCTGTTAGTTGTCTGTAATATAGTTCTTTTTCGAGAGGTACTGTTTCGATGGCTGCAACAACGCGGCTCAACGCGTCGACATGATTCATTTTAGTTCCATGTCGATGTACAATTTCAAAATTGTAAGATTGAAGACGAATGGTCCATCTTGCTATTCTTGGATTTAAGTTTGCTTTATTTATAGCAAAGACAACTGCATGGCAGTCCGTAACAATTTTAAATTTTATGCCATATAGATAAATATGAAATCTTTCTACCGACTTGACAACTGCGAGCATTTCCAGCTCATAGGAGTGATATCTTGTTTCGGCGGAGTTATTTGCTTGA